>NC_046660.1:125027342-125030702 GCF_010883055.1 Belonocnema kinseyi | reverse complement strand
TATTAATAATAATTTATAATCTTATTTCTAAACATGAAGCTCTATACTTTTACTTTCTAATTTTCTTTGTATTATGAAAATCTGCAAGATATTTGTGTAACATTCAGTTAAATTTATTTAGGCCCTTCAAGTTTACGATCAGAAAATGCTTTTCTTGTACTTTCAAAAATAAGCCCTTTACAGCTTCGAGCATCTGTCTTCAAATTCCATCGTTCAAATTGTGAAACTTTATACTTATCCTGTAAATTGCTTTATTAAGGGTCAGTTTGCTCACCCTGCTTCTTCAAATCTTAAGAATGTTTACAAGGGTCACCTTAGGTCCTCTACCTAGCCCCTTCCGATCCACCCCCTGCGATGGGCCTACCCTGTCAATCCCTCCCACGACAAAAATTTCCCTCTCCTGAATTTTTCGACTAACTTAACTCTCTCACCTCCATGAACCCTCAAAGACGAATTTTCCCTCAGACAAAACTCGGTATTCGGTAGAGCAACAACCTCTGTACATTTTCGACTCGTCCAAAATTCGTACTTGTACCTTTTTTTCGCCTCTCGTTGTTTTTATACCAAGCCTTAAATCCCCGATATACCTTCACTGTCAACTCAATTTATTTCTTTTGTTTAACCTCTGTATACAATTGTAATCAATTAACATTTCTGTTGTTTTTTAAATATATATTATGTACCTTAAACCCCAAGACTCACAATAAACTGAACGTGAGAATAAACATTCAGGAAATAATACAAAGTCTCACCCAAAATTAAACGACTAGAACAAGTGTATATTTTAAAAAATCAATCAACTGCAAGAGTAGACGTTAACTTTCGGTTTGCCTAGAGCCTACACACTTCGGTAAATAAAATAACCGCAAAATCGTTAACAGATTTTTTTGCGTTTGTAAATAAAAAAGAAGACTGAATAAAGCATGGTGCAAACGGTACTTACGTAATTGTTTAAAAAATTTGAATTACTTATTCCCGTTTTAATTTTAATTTGTTTTCCCCGCCACACACACACACAACACTAATAAGTTTTTTAGATTTATTGAACTCTGGGAATTTTAATATTTTAGGACGGTAGATTTAATACCTTGGATCATAGTTCGTCATATCCTGGATACTATATTTTAGGATATTGGATTATTGATTTCAATATCTTGGATTATAGAATCTAATATCTTAGATTTTAGGCTTTAATATATTGAGATTATAAATTAAAAAATCTCCTGTTTCAATTTATAATCCAAGATTTTATCCGGTATTATCTATTCTTTAATATCTTTATTTTTTAGTTTGTATAATCTGGATCGCTGTCCCATAGTTAATAGTCCAAGATTATACCTGATAACATATTTTTAATTACCCGGTATAATCCATTTTTCTCAGTGTGAAAATTTGAAAATATTTGTTTTATCCTATAATATGAATCAGCCTAATATGTATAGTATAATATACTTCAATAATAAAATAATGGAGCTTGGCGATTGATCAATCGCGATATACCATATATTAATAGTATCATAAGCTTAGAAGGCAGACGTTTATAGTAATTTTTAAAAGTATCAGGTTTAAATGATTTATTCACATCTCTTCTTGATGGCTCAAAGGTGATTAATCTTGCTCAGGCATCGAAAAATTGGTCGCGTGTCTTACTTGTTCTAACATGCTCAAAAACACGCTTACCAGAATTACTAATGAAACGTCAAGCTGAAAGATTTGAGGGGGGCTTGTATCACAACGAAAACGTCGGCTAATGGTTTTTCAACGCGCATTACAGTAATAGTGCTCCAGACAAGATAATTCGACGACCATGAAAGCACGTGACCGTATCATTAACATACACATCGCGAAAAACTACTTCATAGATCATATACGAAAACGTGTATAAAGTCTTAAAAACTGTTTACTGGATTATTCCTGTATGCGAATATAATGGAGAGAGTACCTATGTTTACTTAAAAATGCAGGAAAGAGGCAATGCGAATCTCAATTTTATGATGCACAATGCACCTTAAACGTATACAAATGAATAAAGAATCGTTTACCATCATTTTTAAAGTTCTATATATATTTTAAATTTGTGGGTCATTGCACGTCAAGACTCTCAGGATCAACATGTGGCAGTTTGATTTTTATAACCCGAGGCGAAATTCAGACCCTACTTTGAAGTTGCAGCTCCTTATTAGAACCTGCTTTCACGCTATTTAAACTTATAGGCCCTGCTTTAAACTTGTAACTCCTAGAGAATGAAAAATTAAAGCCTACTTTAAGGCTGTAACACCTCTCTGAAGCTACTTTGAATGTATAGAGCCTACATTTTTATAACTCAAGACCCTACTTTGATGCTGTTTAACCTCCCCTTCAATAGTGACCCTACATTGAATCCTTTGAGCCTACAATGGTCAAACTTCATGAAAATAAAGTACAAATTATGTTTTGCTTAGGTTAATTGAACTCATTGGTCATCTTAATGACTGAATGCACACTTAATTAACAAAAATATTTAATTTAATATTTAACCTAATTATCATTAATTATGTATATACATATGAATCAATACTTCTTTGCAATGCTTAAGAACAGACAAATATTTTTTCTTAACTGAAAATGCTGAAAATTTGTATGAGATAAATATTCAGCATGAAAAATTGCTAAATATTGTCGATTAATAAGTAATTATAAATATTTTTATCGATAATTAATTAAAGTTTGTCCATCAGACAGTCATGTGATTGAGAATCACAACAAATAATAAGAATAACATGTTTTCTATCGCTAACAATAAATATTATCAGTGAAATAAAAAATTTGAAAAATATATTGAAATATATATTAAATAATTATAATCAAATTCACAGATTGCCATTACATTTTTATTATAGTATTACGGTTAATTTATTCGCAACATGATATTATGGAGAAAATCAAGTTTTCCAAGGAACAGTACCGCTTTTTCAATGGTTTGGTCATTTTTGTTACTAAACAATAATAATTGAGAGTTTGTGAAACATTTTTTTAGGGGAATATTATTAATTTACATATCTATCACTTGATTTAGAAGGAAACAGCATTACTTTTTGCTACAAAATTTTAAATATTTTAATCTTTTTATAATATTTATTGGAGAATGAGAACAGCCAAATGTATGCAAAATAATTGACTACTCATCTCGAACTTTGAGACGATGAGACAATTGGGTATAAAACCAGTACTGTAACTTACTTCCTGATGAATATAAGATTGAAACTTCAACTCAATATTTGTATTTTTCAGTATAATTGGATTAATTATGATGCTGAACGACTTTTTTTTAAAGCTTTGTTTAATAAAGAGATATTTTTATTGATATCAGAAAGTTTGACA
>NC_046660.1:125024139-125027242 GCF_010883055.1 Belonocnema kinseyi | reverse complement strand
ATACAATTCAAAGGATTCCTCCAAATTTTCGAAGATTTCAAGATATTTAACAGACTTTAAAGAATTTAAGAACGTTTAATTATTCAATTAATTGTTTTTGATTTAAAAGATTTCTGGACCTTGAATTATTGGACAAGTGCTAATCATTTTTATCGAAGATATCCTAACGCGTTCCATTAGCTGAATCGGTTAGGGCGTTAGACGTTTGGTAAATACTCAGTGCGTGCGTGCGATCTCGGTTTCGTTTCTTAAGGGGTTATATACAGTTAGAAGGCCGAAAAAAGCGAATTTTCCAGAATTTTTTCTGAGAAAACATTTAAATTTATTAATCTAAAAATTTGTACACATATTATGGTATCTTTTAACTGTATTTTAAAACTTAGTATTAGTAAAATATTTATTTGGAATGAGCTACAGCTGATCTCCGGGAGCTTCTCTCAAAAAAGACGTTTTGCGGTGACCACTATATCTCTGAACTGGATCATCTGAAATTAAAAAATCAAACAGATTTCGTTAAAGCAATGTTAAATCAAGTAATTAATTGAAGAAATAAGCAAAATAAATTTTTTGACAAAATGGCGGTTTCTCTAAAAAAAATATATTATAAAATATATATTATAAAAAATATATTAAAAATATATCGCTTTGACAGCTTCTAATAACTCGAGCTGATGTTGTCTGCGGACCATTCTTCCATCTCGGGTGCTCTCACGCGCTCTGAGATCGGAAATGTTCACGCGCTGCTCATCTTCTTTTTCGCCATATGAATGCGCATTGGGCCCTTTCAAATTTGCGTGTAACTTCGAAAATATTCACCGGAACAATATGAAATTTTCTGTGTGTATTCCTAAATATATGTACATTAAGAAAACAAAATTAAAAAAATCGAATTTTTGAAAATTCTAACTGTATATAACCCCTTAACACTTGCGGATTTTTCAGTGCACTGTGCTTTAGCATCATAATCAACAAATTCTATTAATAATAAGTCTAAAAAATAACTGCGAATATCCTCTACATTTATATCACAGATATTATTTTATTTCTTATGATAAATAACAAAACTGATTTTTATTCATCCATACTGGTGTGAGATTATAGAGAACCTGTTTTGATGCCACAAGTCCTACAGTAGTAGTTTGAGCTTTAAAAGAGAGTCTAATTTATCTTAAATACAGGCCCTACTTTGACGCTTAATGTGGAAAAACGGCCAATTTCGGACATTTTTAGCGTCAAAGTAGGATCTAAATTACATTGAAATCGCTGCTTATTTAAGACCTACTTTACAGCTTCCAGCCCCTACTAAGGTAGGGTTTACGGCTTCAAAGTAGGGTCTAAATTTGGACTCGGGAATGCTTGGTAAAAATATGTTGCTATATAAGAGACAGATCGGGCGTAAAATATTTTTGTAATTTTTCAAAATTACGGGAGTTACACAATAATGATTTTTGGGGTTGGATTTTTATGAATGATCATTGATATTATTGAAAAAATTATTCTCTTTCAAATAATATAAGAGTTGTTAAATTTAAAATTATACATTTCAAGACCATAATACTTTTGAAACAATATTTAAAGTTTTGCCGAAAAAAAACTCGAAAATTTTTAATCCATTTTTCATGAATTGCGCACCTTTGGTTTTTTTCTTTTTAATTGTCACTCAGAGGAAACATTGTCTTGAAATAAAAACATCGTCCTATCGCCTATTTTGTTCGGAATCATGCAAATATTTTCTTTTTTACACAAGCAGAACTATTTAGCTGCGAGATTAGCCTAAGTTAGATGCATGAGGATAATTTGTTTACTCCTAAAGGATTCCTGCTAAGCTTAATAAAAATCCTTTTAAGGCCATGTGACGAGTATAACAGCTGATCAAGTCAGCCCTAAGATCAATATTTTTTCACCCATATTAAAAATAAAAGTTTAAATAACGCGAAAATTTTTTTCGGGAAATTTTAATAAATATTAAAGGATTGTTTGTGGCCTTGCAAAGAGTTGGAGAAAGAAAAAAGTTTATTTATGCAAATAGTGATTATCGACGGTCACATTTAGGTTTTACAGCAGAAGTTTGACTTTTAACTTCCTCTGACGGTAATCATGCAATCAGTTTTACCAACAGACCCCTAGAAGTTCGAAGTTGTCTACTTGCTGCGCTAGTGCTGCTTTTACACAGCTGATACCAGACTGATACGTATGTCAGACGAAACATGTTTATTTGCATTTCAAGTGCAAACATTAGTTTTTGTGTCGGTATTTCTCCAAAATAGTAATTTAAAAAAAACTTTTTCCACTATTCTAATTATTTAGGACCAGAGACACATTCTTGAACTGAAAGAAATTTTATAATAATAATTGATATTTCAATCTTCATAATTGATATAGTCGATAAAGATTTAGGGAAATCGTGTAAATATAAAAATTATCGTTAATGTAATTACGAAACTTTACAATTAGAATATGAAAACCGAATATCTTTAGAACAAGAATTGGTATATTCAATAGCAAAGATTGATATTTTATGTATTAAAATGCAGAATAACAAAAATTAATAATGACATATTCAAATAATATAAAAGCAATTATAGGAATTAATAGATTGAGGTACAAAAGTTAATATAAATATTCTAGAAATTAATATAGTCAGAGAGAAAGTGAAAGGTAATAAGAGATATGTTTATTTTCTGTGATAGACGCTAACAGAAATTGTGAACTTCAGTTGAGGAAATTGCAAAACACTATATCAAAAAATCCGAATGTGGCCTCACGATGTGAATCGGAGAACTTCGTGTTCCCCGCTAAACTGGTCAAGATTCATGTATGGACACGTGTTTTCCCGTGTTTTTTTTTTAAGGCAAGAGTGTTAATAATTGGCTAAAGTATACATTTTTTATGATACTCAACTTACAAAATATAAAAGTTATTAGTTGAAAATTTCGAGGATTTTACCACTCAGGGTTTGAGCATCAGATTACAAAGCATTACTAAAGATTTTAGAAGGTTTCAATATATTCTAAAGATTTAAAAATATCTAAAAGGATTTTTGAACGATTGAAAAGAGGCGTGTACATTAAGGTGGTCCAAAATCATACCTGTTGAAATTTAT
>NC_046660.1:125003280-125024129 GCF_010883055.1 Belonocnema kinseyi | reverse complement strand
TTTCATGTGGTTGCCGGAAAAAAAATTTCCTCCAAGTTTTAGCCAAATTGGTTAATATCAAGACGAGCCGCAAAGGCCCTGAAAATCCGATAAGATTAACATGGGGAAATTTTGTTTTTCGGAACAATGAGATTCAGGTTTCTGGATATAAACTTAGCTTGCGGAAGATGTTAAGAATTCGTTAAGAAGTCTCTAATCAATCATTTCCATTAAATTACTTTAAATTTTGATGCCGCCCCCCTTGTGGAGCCCCAAAAATGCCCCAACAAATTGAAATTGACATTTTTGCCAAAAATTTACTCATAAATGCTCTGTTTTTCCTTTTTTTGCCATAAATGATTTTTGCTTGTCAAGTGGAATGTTTTTAAGTATTTTTCAACTAATTAACAACGATTTAAACAATTTATTTTTGTTTAAATAATTTTTTTTATCACTTATTGAAAGGTAGATTTTTTATGTTTGAATGAACAATTGGACATTTTTAGAAATAATGATCTTTGTTGCAAGCATTTAGTATTTGTTTAAACATTTAATTATTATTTAAATGTAAATTTTTCTTAAAAATAGGTATAAATCTCTATTTTAAAAAAATTAGTTAGCTTTTATGCGTATTATTAAATATCTACGTCATTTAGATACTAGTAACTTATTTTGTAATAAATTCTTATTTTTTTAAACAAATTTTGTTTGTTTATACAATTTTTTTCGAAAATAAATTTTGGATAATTCTGTTTTTTGCAATTAATCTGGTAATTTTTCATTTTTAAGAGGGAAATGTTGTGTTTCAATTTCGAGTGACGTTCAAAAAATACAAAAATTTCTAATTCCTTTGAGAATACTAAGAGCTATTCTGCGGGATCAACATAAACAAAAAAAACCTACTTTGAGCTTTCAGAGGACAACCTAGTGTGTCTGCGGGGCTGATTTAAAGGATAAAATTATAAAAGTAATTTCAGAACGACAAAATTGAATGTAATTTTTATAGAATGAAGTCTTACTAAAAAAAAATAAACTTTTCATAACCAATGTAAAACATTTTATGAAGAAAAAATTAGTTATTTAAAGCATTTGCTTAACGTTTCATTATTTAACAATAAGCGATATACTTAATTGAACTGAGACAAACATCAGATTTTTGAATCACAATTTCCAATAAAACGGTACATTAATATTTAGTAAATTTATGAATCAATACAATAATGGTTTAGACAAATATATGTATGTATATGTTGCGTACTATGTATTAAGTGTAAAGGTTAAGTTAGTTACATCAGCGAATGTGTAATCTACATTGTTATGTGTACAAATACTAATAATTATAATTATAATGTGCGTATTTATGTGCTATAATCGTGCAATGTAGGTTGGTGGAGTTTCACGACGGGTTACGAACTTGTCGTTTTCGTATTTTCGACTGTCTCATTTTTTTCGAGTGACTCATAATTTTTAGTATAGTCTTTGGCAAATTTCAGAATCCTCTCTTTCAAAATGTGAAAAAATTATTCCAATCTTTCTAATAATTGACATTATGGTCTTGCTTTAATTTAATATAGTGAATTTTAAATATCACATTTTCTTTTACAAGCTTTGTAAAACTTATATTAATTCTCCAAAGTAAATTTTTCATAGATTATTAATAAACACTATACTACTTTTTAATATACATACCCGATTTCCCTAAATCGTAAAAGATTATAATAAATTGTAATATCGGTTTTAACGTTTTTTGTAACTAAATTTATATGGGTGTGCATGCCTTCTATTTATCGTGCCAAATTTTTAACACAATATCTCATTCCGTGTGGACGTAAGTTGGGAAAGAAAACATCCACTAGTATATCCTTCAAAAAAAAATTTTCTCAAAATTTCCACCAGAACAAAGCAGAGACATGGACTTTATTACCTCCTCTTTCATTTCCCAAACTTTCATATCGATACCTTATTTCGTTTGGACGTAAGATGGGAAAGAAAAATTGAAGACCAGGTTTGGTCACGTGACCCTTTCGTCACATGGCCTTAACCTGACATTTAAGAGGGGATTCCTTCTATGTCAAGAAGCAATCTTTTGACGGAAGAGCGTATTTATCTTAATGGGAATATAGAAATTTCTTGTGAATTCTAAAGATATCCTCATTTCAGTGAGAGCATGCAACTTTTCACATTTATTCTGCGTCCTTCTTCACTCCGAAAAATTTTTGCTTGAATTAAACCAAACATTTTTTACCAAATCTTAAAGATAGGCTTTATTTAATTTAAATAAAATTTATTTGAGGTAAACAATGGCGTATCTGAATCAAATAAGTGTTGTTTAAATCGAAAAATTATTTTTTGAATCAATAAAATCTTTGTTTTACCGTATATAAAGGAAATAATTTGTTTGATTCAAACAAACATTTTTCATAGCGTTCTTTGGCATATCATATTACTGATATTACTAGTTACATCAATCAAGGATAATAAATAGAAACAATTATTTCTTGTTGCATTAACAAAACCAAATACATAATTTAAGTCGAAAAGTGGTCTTATTCTAAGGTATAATAAAAAGAAGCATATTAAATCTGACATTAAGAATGTGTTTTAATAATTAAAGTGAGCAAACAAAAACACTAAAATTCTAGGTACTAAATACCTGAAACTAGGATGATATTTATACTGAAAAATTAGTGTGAGGTGCAAATGACCTTAAATTAACGACTATCATCCGAAAAATAACGACACTCGCAGCGGCTGTCTGTAATGGTGGGTTATAGAAGTCCAATAGCACATGTATTTGTGGAAATAAATACGAAACGCTGCTATTTTTTCTACCAAATGGCCTTCTTTAAGCTAATCTGACTGTATTGTATGTACACTTGTACGTGATTTTGTCTAAAAAATAACTGTCAATCGTTTTGCCACTTATATTTTAATTCACAATGTAAAAGTGTTAAGGCAAAAACTGCATGTCTTACGAACAGTTTATCATTACATTCGGAAAAGGTCCATTCCCGCATAGTTCATAAAATGCTATGCAATTGGAAAACATTACAATTACTAAAGGGTCTAAAAAGAAGGCGAGAGTTAACCCTCCTAATTTCTTGACTCAACACATATCTTTGTAATTGATACCAATAAAACTTCCGTGTGCCCCAATAGCGGTGCACTCGAGTTGCGGACTCAGACCAGTTCTAGGGACCTTTCCCTTCGAGCCCTGTTTTCCTCTCCACTTGAGGCTTCCTTCGACGCCGTTTTCACCGCAATTTCCTTTCATAACTTTTTTAGACTTAGGGCTGGTAGCATTTTCTACGTATCTTCTTATACTTGATAGTGGCGTGTCTAAAATTTATTGGTAAATATGTATTCTCTGTAAATTATATTCTTAGAACATTATTACAATATGATTATTAAGTCAACTCAAGTGAAATAAATAATAAGATTAGCAGCATATTTTCCTTACGATTCAACCATATTTATTTCACTTTATATTATACAACAACAATCCTATTATATATTACAAACACCCGTCAAATTGAAATTAAATCTATAGGGGTGAAAACTTGCGTGAAACTTTACGAACAAACTCTAATCTAATTATGAATCCTACTTCTAACATTAACGTAACATCAAGAAGAGATTGCTCGTTTTCTGTATTTACTTTTCTCTGTTTTCCCTCCATTTTCATTTTTATGTAGGTACTTGTTTGGACTTCCAACAAAGCTTCGACCAAATTATAAATGTTTGAGTTAGCACTTCTAAATATAGCATATTTTATTTTGACTGGTAAGCCTCACAACCATTTATTTGCGTTATTGTTGGAGAACATTGAGCCTTTCAGTTGTAAAAATTGAACCACTCTTAATATAGGGTTTTAAAATATAATAACAAAACTATTTCTGATTTTCGTCTTTATATTCGTTACTTAATCCGAGCTCTTGAATTTTTCTCGACCAACTTTGACATACATGAAATCTACAACCCTCCATTGCAATACAATTTTTAAACGCTGAACAAATAGATAAATGAATGCCCATTCCAAAGTCTGCGTAAATTATTTCTGGATTAAAGGCAAAACCATATATAAATTGTTATGTTTTCCGAGATATGAATAAATTTGACTGAATTGTTCAGGACAGCTATAAAACGTTCCACTGACAAAAATAATTGCAAGGCTGCACAAAAAAGTTAAATTAAAAATTGAAGAAAACATAACAATTTTTCCCTTTCTATCATTTAAAAGCAAAAAGTTTTCTTTTTCAACGGTCTCGATTTTAATACTACTGTCTAGGGAATCATGCACGTCTTACAAATTTTTCAGTAATCTTGGCACTAATGATTTTTTAGCATAGGTTTTTTAGCATAGGTTTTTTTTGAAATGAAGGTTTTTTTTCCGCGTACCGCAACTCAAGTGCAACTCTTAATAGGTCATCAAGATAACGTTTGTTCAAAAGGTCAAAATAAGTATCTTAATTATGAATATCTTGGGTGGGTTTTCGAAATCTTAGTCAGTTTTTGTGCAAACAATTTTTTCTAAACAATTTAATTGATTTATTAACAACTAAAATTTATAATAGCACTTCTAGATCGCTAAGCAAAAAAAAAAATTTGTTGCATCTTACACTTTTTTCGTTGACAAACCGTTTGCAATTGTAATAATTTATCATTCATATATTTTGTTGAAAGTTCGTATTTTTTCTACAAAATGAATCATCTTTTTGCTTAAAAATTCAACAATTTGTATTAAAATTAATTTACTTTATTTACATTTCGTGTTTGATGCTTGAAAATAAAAATATATTTAGTTGAAGAATCATGTACTTTGTTAAAAAATGGTCATTTTTGGTGCCAAATTAATCTTCTTGGTTGCAAATGCAATCTTTATTTGTTAAAAATGAACTTTTTGATTAAAGATGCATGGTTTTTTGGTTCAAACGTTATTTTTTGTAAGTATTCTTTATTTTACTTTAAAAAATGACCTATATAATTATAAATTTAACTATTGTGTTTAAAATTTATTGTTTTTGTTTAAAAATTTGACTCTCCCACTTAAATATTTATCATTTTAGTTCAAAATTCATCTCATTGGCTGTTAATTTGAGTATTATACTACAATTTTTGTGTCATTAATTAATGTTCTGACTGAAAATTCAATAATTCCATATATCTTAAAATGGTTTTCCTCCTTAATTAAAGATTCATCTATTTTGTTAAATCTGTTTGGTTGAAAAGTTAACTCTGTTGTTGAAACTTTAACCTCATTCAACTGTTTTGTTGATAATTTACACATTTTGTTAAAAAGTCGTCTTTTTTACACAAAAATCATCTTCTCCATTACAAATATAACTCCTTGATTAAATGTTGAACAACTTGGTTAAAACTTACACCCACTGAAAAAATGTTAAGTTGCAACAAGAAACTTTCTATTACTAGAGATGTTATTAGCTGCAAAAACTAGTTGGATGGTAACAGTAGATAACCAGTTTTGTTGCGGCAACAAGTCGCCGTTAGTCCTTCTATGTAGGTTGTATTAGTAGGGATAGTAATTGTAGCAAAGATATTAGGTCCTAGATACGGCATGGGTCAGTAGTGGGGACGGTCGAGATATATGTCGTAGGCATTTAGCCGAATCTGACGAATGTGAACACTGTGGAACGTCGTTTTAAATTGTTTGACATCTTCAAAAGAACTTCGTGATTGATAAGAGGAACTGATTAGTTCCTTGGAATTTGTGATATGATTGAAAACTTTTATAGTGATGAAGTATTTACCTTTGAACGAGAAAAGTTCTGCAGTTGAATTGGCATTCGAAAATTAGCGAGATGCTCATGATGGATTGATAGATTCTGGTCCATCAGACGCATCGAGTTGATTGTTCGAAAACTTTACGCTCTGTGACAGCTATGTCACAGAGCACGAACCCAGTTTCCTGCGCAGCAGAAAGTAGCAGCCCCAGGAAATTAGCCATCCCTGGCGGACCGAAGGAACCCAATGGAGCCTCTACAAACAACACGTAAAGACCCCATTGGGTCCCCATTAGATTTTTTTTTAAAATCTAAAAAAAAAACAGCAACTTTTTCTTGCAGCGTTAAAAACTTAAAAAATAAAATACCTGTCATTTACATAGGCCGCAAGCGCCTTCAAGTGCATCTTCTTTTAGTAGCCGTTAATAAGCGTCCGGTCCTTCACTTTAAGAATGTTGTCTGGACTCTAGCGCAACGCAGTGGAAACCTCAGACAAAAACGTTACCATGCAAGTGAGAGAGATTTTTTTTTTAAACTTCGCGCACAACATACTACTTGAGCTATTATGAATGCGCTTGAAGTCACCTTCAGCAGAAGTTAATGATGTTTAAAAAATTTTTTAACGCTGCAAAAAAAGTATTGCGATTACTCCGTGAGTTTCTAATAGAAAATCTAACGTAGAATCCGAATTTTAACTGCTTAAAAGTTGATCTACCTGTTTTTTTTAGTTTTTTAAAAAGAAACCGAATGAGAACCCAATGTGGTCTTTACGGGTACTTTGTAGAGGCTCATTTAAATTCCTTCGGTCCGCCAGGGATCACCAAGATGGATACGGAAGAAGCAAAAAGTGAATTCTCCGTCCACACTTCCAGAAGCAAAAAGCGAAAGCTCACTAAGGAATCAGTTAACGCTTCGGACAGCGTTCACAAAGTCCAATCATCGGTCACCTCAATCCGAGGAACCAGTAGGACGTCAAGAACGTCAGTCGTGAGTAGATCAGTATCTAACTTACAATTTCCCGCAGACATAAAGTTAAAAACTGCCCCTCAAAATTCAAATACAACTATAGGACCGGAAACAATACCCCCAATGAATGTCATCGTAGATGAAGAAAATCACCCCTAAAGAGTCCTTCATAAATTATTGAAAGAGTCTACACACCATAAACTCATAGTATACAGTCTCGGCTCAGACATATATTCTGTTCGCATATCTTATATAGAAGATTATCGCAGAATCATTTCAAATTTAGAGCAGCAAGGCTTGCAGTACTACCTGTACAAAAGTATTGACATGCCCCTATTAGACTCGTAATGAGAAATATCCCCGTCGCGTACCCGGAAGACTCGGTTCTCTCCGAACTCAATAAGGAAGGATTTAAAATTACGTCGGTTTCTCATATGAGAAACAGTCAATCTAAGAGAGCCTTGCCAATGCTTCTGGTAACGATTCCAAACACACCCCAAGCGACAGAGCTACCGCAAACATTACCACTCTACAGCATAGTCGCTGCCGGCATATCACAGACATGCGCGATAAAGCCTCAAACTATGCAGAGAGTCAAAAAACATAAAATTACTAATATTGGAACTAAGGCACTAATCGATAAGAAAATTCATGCCCCCCAGAATAAAACTATTCCCGAATCCACACAAAATAAAAACACACCCTCTCAAGTTATCAAAATAAATCTGGTAAATCTTTTAAAAGAGCTACAACCTTAACCACAGACATAATAGGGGGGGGGGGGGGGATTAATATAAATGAATCTATAAACTAAACCACCGAGATTATACGTAATTTACTTGCACTTGCTGTTGAAAATGGCCACCGTCAATAATAAAACTTTAAAATTAATTTTTTGGAATGCTCAAGGTATTCTTAAAAAAAGACAATAATTAGCCACATACCTCTACAAAAATAACATTACCCTTGGCTTGCTCAATGAAACTTTACTAGGCGACTCCCTACGCGTTAATCTAGTCCGTGGCTATAAATTATACAGAAATAACTCAAATAGAGGTACCGCAATCTTAATTCAAGAAAATATTGATCACCATGAACTAATAATTCCTGAACTTGAAACCCTCGAAGCTACTGCCCTACAAATAAAAATTCACGGGAATCCATATGCTATAGTTTCGCTCAATCAGACTCCCTCTCGCGAATTTCTAAAAAACGACTACAGAAAAATATTCAAACTTGCACCCTCGGTAATTTCTACAGGTTACCTAACTGCTAAACACTCAGCCTGGAATAATAGAACAACTAACAAATTCGGTAAACAATTATTTAAATTTATAAATCATAAGAATTTCTCAATCTCAGCACCAGACTCGCATACATTTTTCCCTCACAATACCAAACATAAATCTGACCTTATTGACTTTGCAATTTCCAAAAGTAACTTTTACAACCGCGACATTTTCACTATAGATGAGCTTGACTTAGATCATCGTCTAGTCCTTCTAAGTCTTTCCACCAATTGTGAAAAAGCCCCTGTAGCGCCTCGCTATAATTTTTCAAACGCAAATTGGCAAGCATTCAACATGACCCTAGAAACACACGTTAACTTTGAACCTTTAATGACAAACACTTGCCACATTGACGACGCCATAACCAATCTCACCTCAAGCATAAAAACTGCCATTCACAATTCAGTTCCTCAAAATACCACTAACAAATACGATCCACCTCTCAGCCCCGAGATTAAAGACCTTATCCACACTCGCAATAAACTCTGCCGTACACACATAAACATTGAAAGCTGTATCCTTAAAAACATCATTAACCACCTTCGGAAAACTATAGCAATTAAAATTCAAGAGCACAGATGCAACAATTGGAATAAAGAAGTCAGTAAAGTTCAAATTAAAGATAACTCTATTTATCGTATGACTAAAGCCCTAACCAAACCGCAATCTAATATTCCCCCTCTTGAAAATCCAGATCAAATATTTTCACTCTCTCCTACCGATAAAGCAAATCTCCTAGCGGCAAATTATGAAAGTAACTTCGCTCCACATAACGAACCATCCAACCCTCAGCACATTTCGGAATGTGAACAAATTTACTCCGATTTTCTTAGAATCCCGAACACTGGTGATTTCAAAAAAATAACTCATAAGGAATAAAACAAAAAAATTAAAGCTACTCAAAATAACAAAGATCCCGGTCCTGAATTAATTTCAAACTTAGTCCTTAAAAAACTTCTGATATCTTGTCTCACCCTCTTCGCTAATACCTTTAATGCCTGTATTCAACTAAGCTCTTTTCCTAACTCATGGAAAATAGTTCACATATTAGTTTTTCAGAAAAAAGGCAGGGATCCATAACATCCTATCAGCTACAGGCCCATTAGTCTTCTTAATACAATGAGCAAAATCTTCGATAAAATAATACTCGCGTAAACTATCACCTCGAAGAAACCAGCATCCTTAAATCACAACAAGACGGTTTTAGAAAAGGTCACTCTACCCAGCACATGATGCTCAAGCTTGCCGAATCCATTAGCTTAAATTTCAATCGAAGAAAACACACTAGAGCTGTTTTCCTTCATGTAGAAAAAGCTTTTGATAGTGTCTGACATGTGTGTCTGCTCCCAAAATTAATAAATTATAATTTCCCAAGAGAACTCATCCTCTTTATAAACTCTTTTCTTTATATCAGAAAATTCTTAGTCAAAATAGCCCAGACACTCTCGGAAGAGAAACCCATCCGAGCGGGTGTGTCCCAAGGCAGCATCTTAGGTCCGGTATTCTTTATTATCTACGTAAACGACATCCCTGAGGTCCCCGAAGTAACAATTGGATTATATGCAGACGACACCACACTATTCACTTTCTCTTGGTCAGTTCTGAAAATCTTAAAATTACGAAACAATTTCTTGAAATCATTGCGGCATGGGCTAAGCTTTGGAGAATAAAAATTAATGTAGCAATGTCAGAATCAATTCTTTTCTTAGTCAGAAAGCCTGTCAAAATAGATCCACCAAAAATGTTTAATAAACCAATAGAATGAAAAAATCCCGTAATATACCTAGGGGGTAAACTCCATAAACGTCTTAATTGAAAGCAGAATATCCATGAAACTGAAGAGAAAGCTCTCGGGGTTATCTCGCGTTTAGGCCCTATTATTAATAGACACTCGAGTCAAAATGTTTATCCAAATGTTTATCAAAATGTTTAATTTTACAAAATGTTTATCCGACCAATCATAACTTACGCCTGTACAATTTGGGGTGGTACGTCAAAAAGTAACATCAATCACATCCAGATTATATAAAGCAAATTCCTCAGGCGCATCACAGAAACCCCCAGATATACCAAGAACTCTCTCCTTCACAGAGAATTTCAATTACCATATATTTCAGAGTATATCAAAGAAATCGCCACTAAATTCTATGAATCAGCATCACTATCACCTTATAAACATATCTCCTCTCTCGGGAAACATGATTTTGATCCGCTTCACAAGCACGCGATGCCCAAAGACTTCCTCATGAAATGAGTCTAACAACAAATTTCATTCTTCGACCCCTCTACCCCTTCCTATTCTTCTTCTTTACTTTTCTCTCATAAAATAAATTATCAGATTTTGTAGTTTTTTTTTCGCTTGCGGGCTTTTTCCCCACATATAATAAACGTCAATTTTAATTCAAATCATGTCAAATTTCTCTCAGTCACTATAGCAACCTTGTTATAGCTAAGTCGATCAGCTGGCTCTGTACGCCAAAAATGTTGTGAACATTTAGTTACCTACTTATATTAAAATTCAAGAAAGCCTAAAAATATTCTATTTATTATTTTTTTTTTAATTAATTGATTTCTCCTACGATTTATTTGAGAAGAGAAATTTTCGAGGTTAAATGGGTGTTAAATTTAAGTATAACCTAGTTACATTAAAATGAAACTGTACACTGAAACTTCGTCTAAGTTTACTCCTCCGAAACGAAAAAATCTCAGGTTGACTCTCGTTCTCGCCACGAGAGGAGCCCCACCATATGCTGATGCGATTGGTTGACATATGCAGGATGACACGCGAGAACTGTAGCTAATTTTTTGTGTGTGTGGGGGGGGGGTGAACAAAAAATAAGAAAAAAGCCCCCAAATTTTTCTTGGTTCTATGCTTATTCTGGGCTCAACGGAGGGTACAAGTTGTATGTACGTGTGAGCATGTGTGGCTCGCGCACGCCATGTTAACCGAGCAAGAAAATACAATAAATTACAACTACGAAAAATGTATTAATTTAAACAATTAAAATTCGTACTTACGTCACTTTTGACTAAAAAAACACCCAAGGAACACGCCTTAACTTAAGAGGATGTAATAATGATTTTTTTATTATAATAGAACATTTTTCAATTACAATGAAACTCGAGCACCATCGGACAGTGTGATGGCCAGCGCATCGTCCACCGTTTCGTGGGGGACCTGCTTGCTTGAGACGGCGTGCACACGCCACACATGCTCACACGCACATACAACTTGTACCATCTGTTGTGCCCAGAATAAGCATCAAGCAAAAAAAATCTCGGGGACTTTTTTTCTTATTTTTTGTTCACAACCCCCCCCCCCCCCCCCCCCACCCAAATACACACGCACGCAACAAAATTAACTACAGTTCTCGCAGGACACCCTGTATATGGAACCTTGAATGGGCGGAGAACTGAGAACTTCTTGGGCGAGGTGAAAATCAACGCGTGAACTTAAACGAGAGTGAACTTATCCGGGCGTGAACTTAAACGGCGTTTCAGTGTAGTTAAATTTTTAATTTAAATAAAGTTTTGAAACCAATAATATTTTAAAAAGTGCATCCGTATTGTAAAATGAAATCATTAATGCTAGTTCCGTATAATGTAAGTAACATAATAAGATACCTACTAAACTTATTCACTTCTGTTTCCATAGCGACTGCCACACAGTTTTCTATTCTCCCAAAGTGAACGTGTTTTCAATATATTTTATTCCTTCTCATTGTACCAGTAACGCACCTCACAGAGATATTTTTTATTCCTCAGAAGTAATTAATTTTTAATTTTATTTCATTCCTTCGACTAAGTTCACAAAATATGTGTAATAAGTTGTTTTAATTCCTTCATGCGGAATGTAAATTCTGAAATTTTAATTCTTACCAATTCAACTCTGCCTCTCTAGAGTGAAAATTATTTAAATTCACACATTTGGATAGATTTCTTTGTTGTATTTTTTCAGACGCTTAAATAAATTATTAAAATCTAAATAAATATAAATTTGAATATGTTTTAAATGTTTAAATTATAAAAGGATTTAATAATGAAAAATAGGTCAAATAAAT
This sequence comes from Belonocnema kinseyi, assembly GCF_010883055.1. NCBI lineage: Eukaryota > Metazoa > Arthropoda > Insecta > Hymenoptera > Cynipidae > Belonocnema > Belonocnema kinseyi. The sequence continues at coordinate 125,012,093 of NC_046660.1, read as the reverse complement.
GCTTTCGTTAAATTTTACAAAGTCGATTGAGAAGAATAGGATTAACACTTTTTCTGTTCCCGTTAGGGGATTCTTAGACGGAGGAAAAATCACGTATTCATAGGAATACAAATTAAAATAATTTAAAAATACCTTCCTTTTTAATTTGATAGACTCAATATTAAAATGGAAATTTTAATATTGTCAGAAAGAAATATTTATTTTAAGTTCATGTACCTTGATGATACTTTTAACTCGTCAAAAGACATTTTTCAAGGTCTATCAGGAAATTATAGCTTGCTTTTCAGAATTTTGATTACTTTAACCAGAAAAAATACTAAGGGCATATATAATCACAATTTTTGTTAATTTAAGCGGACATGTTTTTGAGAGTATTTAAATTTAACCCTAGAACGAAATACGTAGCTGGCTCATCCTCTAACCGCCCACCGGGGTTGTACGCTACCCCAAACTTGTACCGTGGCACAATGCTTTCGATTTGTAGTATAACAATTTTAAGGAAGGGCATTTTTCCAATTTTGCCAATTTAAAAAGAAAAAACAGATTTAAAAAGAAGAATAGTCACACTTTAAAGGTATACAAGCCAATTTTGCTTTTTCTTATAAAACATAAATATTTGAACATAAGTAATAAAGAAAATTAGAGGAATCGGACAAATGGCAAATATGTTAAAAAATGCTAGTAAAATTGATTATTAAAGTTCAGATGATCTCGCTCGTTGACCTAGGTCAATTGCCTGATAGTTAAAGTGAATTACGGTTAGGATCCCGGACCAAACTGCACATTCCCTTAGTCAGACGTGTACCTTGGACTTTCAGTGGGGTAGCGTACTACCCCGTTGGATCTTTCTAGGGTTAAATAAAAGTTAACTGAATCTTTAGATTCACTTTTCTACTTATTTCCAAAAAAAAAGTATAACTTAAATAAACAATTAACTTTTTAATTTTAATTGCAAAAAGTCTTTAGAGTTTTTTAATATCAACTCTTTGGAACTGCCAATTTCGTATATTCGGCTCACAAATCTTTTGGATCACCATACGTAAGAATAAATATCTTTGTAAAGATATTAAGTAATTTAATTTTTGAATTCCTTCCAGACCTTTTCTACTCAATTAAAATTATTTCCTTTTTCAGTTATAAAGTAAAATTAGATTATTACCATTTTGTGTGTCAAATGCACTATGATTTGGGGCGAGCAAATATATAGTTGCCTGTCGCGACTTTACAAGTATATGGAGAAATCAATCGGTACATATTGCCTTCCGCGATAACTACCGGTGTGTGGTGCAACTAATCCCATGCCGTAATTAGGACCTAATATCTTTAATTGTATTTACCACAAATAAATTAATTAGGTTGAATCGTTGGCCGCGTAAAGTTCGTGCAATGTTTTAGGGCGTTGCCTGCTTCTTAGTGCACGTGGAAAAACGCAGAGGTCTTTTCCCGTGTCGACCAAATACTGCGGTTTTGTATCTCGATCCGTAACGAAGATCCGGCGAAACGAAGGGCAAGTGTCGCTGGTCTCCATCAGCGCCAGCCTGGGTCGTTTCCCGATTTAAAGGCATACGTAAAATTGCACTTCTTAGCATCACTATCGATAGTTTCGTGGCACAAACAGACACCGTCACTGACACTTCAGCAATCCTGGTTGTTACGACAGCAAGCTGCTGAAACATAGCTTCTAAAGGTGCTAAATTTGCAGATACCTCGGCACCACGGATCGTCGGCGTTGCTAACGCGATGCCTTCGGCGAGCTGTGACAGCTTATCAAGCTGAGTTTGGTTCTGTATTCCCCAGATAGCCTGCATCGACGTAGGTAGCCGACCGAGCCAGAGCTGACGCTGGATAGCATCTGGAAAAACTTTACCTGCAAGGCCGCGAAGGTGTCGTAGGAACTGGGATGGCGTTCGATAGCCTATTTTCGCATTCTCGAGCAAACGGCGTGTCTTTTGATCCTGCGATGCAATTAGTCGGTTAATGAGTTCCGTTTTTAGTCTCTGCTATGTTCGTTCAGGTCTAGGTGGAGAGGTTAAAAAGTCTCTTACTTCAGCCGCAAACTTTGCATCTAGATTGCTGGCAACGTAATTGAACTTTGTTTTGACTAACAGTATACTCCAACGCGATTATTCGTGGCATAATACGATAGCATGAGGCCTGTGAACTAAGAGTTAGGTGTTGCATTTTGCCATTTTACAACATTCTGTTACCCAAAGAAATTTAAGCCAAAAAGAAGCATAAACTCACAAAAAAAGGAGAAAGGTTTTTGGTAAAATTGCTTAAAACTAAATAACAAAAAAAACATGTCTACTGAAAATTGCTAAAAAAGACGATAAATTACGCGCAACACTCAGTCATTAGACATCTCAAAGAAACACTAAAATTCCCACATAAAAAAAGAACATGATCAAACCTAACCAACTGAAGAAAAAACTGGTGACGCCTACCTTGCTTCTGCAGAACCCGAAAATCCACAGAAAATAGCCGCGTCCGACTATGCCGTAGAGCGCAAAAACAGAAATTCCTAGTGTCCCATGTGAATGGCCAAAACGAACTGCGTATCCAGCGTCATTCGCCACTTTCCCGCCCGTCTTCACTACTCTCGGGCCTTGTCTAGAAGGTACTGCCCTCTTAGGCTCAGCGCACTGATTGCATCAGTAGAATAGAATCAATCCCTGTGGACCATGTGATAGTCACCACCTCGTAGCTCTGGATGTCATGAGTTAAAAGTCAGGCTGTTGTAAGTGGAACGTGGATGTAAGTGATGTGGTGGTAGTGCCGCGCTGACAGATCGACGCACAGTGGTCTGGAATAGGAATTTACTTTTCATAATCGCCCACAGGTCGTATTTCTTAACCGATTTAAAAGTTTTTTTTTTAGAAATGCTCAGCAATTAATTCTTAAAAGAATCGTGGTTTACTTTTTTTTAAATTTTTTTCGCAGAGCAACAATATATAAACAAATATAGTGACAAAATTGACCATTTAATATTTGTGAATTTTTATCTCAAGAAAAAATACAGATAGAAAGTCACTATCAGCCGGAATTATCGCACATGCATTCATAGAACATAATTAATTTTAATAATGTTTAACTTAATTATTATAAACAATTTCTATAAACAAATTCTTTATAAACGAGTTTTTCTCATAGCTGAATTGATTTTTCTCAACAAAAGTGATTCACAATTGTCTTTAAAGCCATTTATATACTTCAAGCTTTATCAAACATAAACAATATAGATTGTTTATAACAAATAATAATTTGCGTAATTGTTAATAACAATTTCTGTAGCAAACTGTCCATAGCAATAACGCTGTACTTGCGTTTTCAGAAGTCACCTATCTTTCATTTGTTTTATGCAACTTCCAGAAAAATAAATGAGGAACAAGTGAAAATAAGGTGCAATAATGCTGTACTTGCGTATTCAGAAGCCACTTATCTTTCATTTTTTTTGTACGTAACTTCATGAAAAACAAATGAAGAACAAGTGACTCTCAACTAAAAAGTACAGTTCCAGGTTCACCGCTAGGTGGGTATCTCTCGCACGTGCTCTCGCAGGAGAAATCATAATTTTCGTTTATATAACTAAGAGAGGCTGCGTTGAAATTATCTTTATATGACTTGCTTTTGGCGTCATTTTAAAATATCTTGTGCAGTTTTGTACATTTCAATTGTTTATATTATTATTTCTAATAAAAAATGGATATTCTCAGAGTAGGCAAGAAGGTCCTTTGTGATTTTCTTATTGCCAATGAGAGTACTGACGTGCAAGGTTTGTTAAGTTGCATAAAAACTGAGTACAATCTTGATCCTGGACATGTAGAAATAGTAGCTAATCATTTTAGTTTGTATTTTTTACCTATATTTCAGAAAAAATGGAAAGAATGTTTAAGTATAAAAAGTCAGTTTGAAAAGAGGTTCGAAAAGTGGCTAAAAACTGACTTCGTTGTTACTTTTGCTGGGATAAAATCAAAAGGAGGAAGAAAATGTTCGGATAAAAAATTCGAAGATGCTTCTGCTGCGATAAAGAGACGAAAATTAATGTGCATTGAAGAGAGTTTTACGGCTGCTGAGATACAGGATGCATTTCTGCGAAGTTTACGAAAGAGTGGAAGAAAAGAAATTGCATATGCTATAGTCGTTCTTTTGAATTCTGACGATACTGAAAATTTAAACATTTCAGGTAAATCTGACATTGAATCATATGTGCCATACTCTTCAGAAGAACCTTTAGCTTTAATGCAACAGGTCAGACTATCAAAGTATCAATATAATACTATTCACTTACAGGCCAAAGAAAGAAAGGCTGACATTTATTCTTCATATGTGAATGTATTAGAGATTAAAAAAGATTCTTATTCTTCAATTATTCGAATATCGGAAGAAGGAGCCATGGTTGAGATTCAGTCTCTTATTGATCACACTATTCAACGTCTTTTTTAAGATGCGAATTTATGCCTTCCGATTTCAAAGATTAGATTAAAGATCACTTATTTGGACTTTAAAGTTAAATATGGCATCGATGGACTGTTAACTGGTGCAAAATACAATCAGAAGTTTAATAACAACGATTTGACTGATGACTATTTTTTCACAGCATCAATGGTGCCAATATGGTTGAGGGTAAAGCACACGGGAGAAACAGTTTGGATGAATCCTCATAGTTCCTCGCCAAAACGTTGTATACCTATCATGATTAAGTATGCAAAGGAAACAAAGGAATTAACGCAATCGAAAATCAAAAATATTAAGACATAAGTTCAGAAGCTTAGACCCACAACAATTACTACGACTAATCGTGTGTATATAGTGACAACAGAAATGAAGCTAGCTATGTTGGATGGAAAAGTTTGTACAGCTTTCACTGATATTCCATCATCTTCTACTTGCTACATTTGCAAAGCGACACCATCACAAATGAATGATCTATAGCGTGTAAAGCAGAAGAAAGAAATTGTATCCAGCTTAGAATTTGGTCTTTCTACTTTGCATGCCTGGATTAGGTTCATGGAGTGTATATGCAAGAAAGAGGATAAAGAAATGATGAAAGAAGCTAAGAAAAGAATTTGCAACGAATTTCAAAAGAAGATGGGGTTAATAATTGATCAACCAAGTCAAGGATCTGGCAAATCTAATTGTGGTAATACGGCTCGTAGGTTGTTCTCGAATGTTGATCAAGTGTCAGAAATAACTGGAGTAAATAAAGAACTCATTAAAATTTTTAGAAACATACTACAAATGTTAGTTAGTAGCAGAAAAATTCTTCCTCTCTTTTTCAACGAGTATGCTTTTAGGACAGCAAAACTGTATGTGAGCTTATATCCATGGTACTATATGCCTTCTTCAGTTCATAAAATACTGCTACATGGGGGAAAAGTTATAAAGAATTTTACGCTGCCAATTGGCATGTATTCCGAAGAAGCTTCTGAAGCCAGGAACAAGGATATCAAGTACATTCGACAATTCAACACACGAAAAATCTCTCGATTGCATACTATGCACCACCTAATTTACAAACTCCTCGAGTCCTCAGATCTTTTCATTGCATCCTTGAAACCTGAATGGGAAAAAGTTGAAGTTGAACTTGATCAATTATTATTATCTCAATATTATTATAAGTATCAATTTTTTCATTGATTCAATAACACAAATTAGATTATCACAAAAATGATTGAAGAAAAAATAACGTTTTCCTACGACCAACCGCAGATTGTCACGCATTATTTTTAAATTGTTATTAACAATTACGCGAATTACTATTTAATGTCCCATATCCAATTTTGGAATCACTGTTAGTTTATCGTCGGATAATTTAAGTGAAAAACCGTCCTTTTTGCATGTAAAAAAAATAAATCATAGTTTTGTTAAAAAAATTGTTTATAACAATTATATAAATTATTCTTTATTTAATTTCGTTGGTTAGTCAACGCAAAAAATATCACTCTAATAATTATTGAAGATAAAAAAATTTTTTCTTCGATGAAACGGCTGATTAGGAGACTTGTTTAACTAAATTGTTATAAACAATCTATATTGTTTCTGTTTGATAAAGCTTAGAGTATATAAATGGCTTTACAGACAATTGTGAATCACTTTTGTTCAGAAAAATCAATTCAGGTATGAGAAAAACTCGTTTAGAAAGAATTTGTTTATAGAAATGTTTATAAAAACAATAGTTGTTGACTCATGCTAATTTTTTTGTTACAAATTATGACTCTTATGAAAAATATTAGCAACTAGCGTGAAATAAGCGATTTTTTCAATTATAAAAAAACACTAATAAGAATTTGTTTTAAAAAATTGTTTATAACAATTAAGTTAAATTCAAAAAGCTAAAATGGTCAATTTTGTCACTATATTTGTTTATATATTGTTGCTGTGTGAAAAGAAATCAAAAAAACAAACCTCAATTCTCTTCAAAATTAATTGCTGAGCATTTCTAAAAAAAAAACTTTTAAATTTGTTAAGAAATACGACCTGTGTGCGATTATAAACAGTAAATTCCTATTTCAGACCACTGTGCGACGGGAGAGTGTTAATCTCGGGAGAGACTCCTCTGCCCCGACATCTCAAATTCAAAGGCGGGGCTCTAAATTTTCCCTGAATTTCGTTTCCCGAAGAAACAAAGGTAGAACGTCCGATTACCTTAATACGTAGAAGAAAAAAATTAACTATCCCTAACCTAAACTTAATATTAGGAATTGCGATCTTTACTAGGACCAAATAAACTTGAAAACAACATGAATAAGACTTTTCTATCCACACACTCATAACATACTACAATTTTCCTAACACATTCCTTATTGAGCTAGTTTTTTTTTAGTTCGTGCTGGCCAAAAATACATCTTGATCTATCTGATTGTTTATTAATAAAATCAGAGCAGGATATATAACGGGTGGCAAGCCACCTCGTTACAGCACCCCCTTCCAGACAGATCATCGGGTTTCCAAAATCGGCAGGCGTCAGCAAACCGACCCCAGATCACATCCTAAATCCAATTATATTCTGAAGTTTAGTTTCAATTAGTCGGTTCTTGGGTTGACTTAATTTCTGAGTGTTTCAGGAAAAGAGAGAAAAAAAGAGTTAGCATTCATAGAGCTCGAAAGGCAACTAAATTTGAAAATAAATAGAAAAAGAAATAAATAAAGATGATTTTTGGTAGCAATTGACATACCCAAACATGACGTTGACACTATCTGACAGGTAATAATATTAATTTAAGTCTGCTATTTACCAGACTCATTAAAAAAGGTATGATTTAAAAGAGGTATAAAATTATCTTGAGCAATGTCTGCTATCTAACAGACCCATTATCACAAAAGTATTGCTGTATTCTAAAGCTACTCCTAGATAGGCAAATCCTAGTTTAGGCGAACTGGTGCAACTTTGAGTCAATACACGCAACTAATTTATGAATCTGAACACCCTAACGAATATTTAAAACTAACTTCAAATCCGAACGGTGATAAAAGGTGTTTATGTCTAACTATAGCACCTAAAGATTAAACTAATCGCAAAATCAAACACCAAGAAATGCTTACAACTAACTATAGATATCCAATACTCGACGGAAAAAAGCTTACAAACTAACTGTACAATCTAACCACTAAACGAGAAAAAGCTTAAGACTAATAAAGACTGTTACATCCACCTCTGGGTATGACTGGTCAAAGCTTCACGACTGGGTACTCAGTGATAAACGGTACCCCACTCCTCCGGTAAAGCGGGTGCTGTCATTTCATCATCAGGCTGCAACACCTGACGAAAGTTCTCAGGCAGTGCGAGGGGATGGCGTGGATGCATAGGTTCCGAGTAAGGACGGTTCCCCTGTCTGAAGGGCAAACGGGGTCCCGTTTCTCCTCGCCTGTATTTTATAGCGCACTTAGGACGCTGATTGATTCTTACCGCTGGATTATCGCCGGCAAAACAAAATACATGATACAGGACCCGTCCTTGTTCCGTAATTGAACGCGGAAATGGGTCCTGGGTTGGAACTGTTAATGACTCGACCAGTGGCCTCATCGACGACACCCGAGGTGAATCCTACTCCTAAGCTAAACTCCGTACTGCTTGCGTCAGTTTGCAAATAGAATTGGCAAGCGGATTTTAACTGCTGGAAAGCCTTTTCCTGACCATTTCCCCATTCAAATTTTCGATTTTTTTAGTAATCGATAAAGGGGTTCAGCTTTTGTGGCAGAATCTTTCTTAAACCGCCTATGCCATAAGGCAATGCCTAGAAATCGTCTACTAAGTTTACGCAAGATAGTGGGAGCCAGATAAGATGTTATTGGCTCAATCTTTTAGGGTTCCGGGTTCATTCCCGTTCTATCCACCCGATAACCGAGATAACGCACCTGACTGCCACCAATCTCGCTTTTGTCTAAATTTATAGTAAGTCCAGCCTTTATAACCACATCCAGAACTCAGTCGAAATAGTGAATGTACTCTTGAAATGTTTCGCTCACTACAATTATGTCATCCATATATGCAAAGGCATTGGGCTTAAGTTCCGATGTCATCAGTTGATCCAGCAAACGTTAAAAGGTTGCCGGAGCTCCTGATAAACCGAAAAACATACGATCATAGTGGTAAAAATGCTCACCTGTTATAGAAAAAGCAATGAGCTCCTTGCATTCCTCTGAGAACGGAATCTGGTGAAATGCCTGACTAAGATCGATTATGGAAATGTATCTTGCGAAAGAAAGCTTATCTAATATAGCCCTAATGTTTCTCATTGGGTACGCGTGTTTCTTTGCTGCGTCGTTCAGTTTCCTGAAGTCGATGCAAGGTTTGTAATTTCCATCAGATTCCT
>NC_046660.1:124995948-125003180 GCF_010883055.1 Belonocnema kinseyi | reverse complement strand
ACAATTTGAAACACGGTAATTAATTTTGCAAATAATTTCGTCCAAATTATTAGCATTAATTAAAGCCATAAAGTCTACTTATTGTAAATTCGATCTCTAAATTAATTTAAAAAGTTATAATCTAAGAGCAAAGAACATAATTAATGTGTAACTTATTAATTGCATAAACCGTTGTTGTGCGAGAAAACTGCGAAATTTTCAAATTTAACAATTTTATTGCAATAGAGATTTTTAAGCGCTTTTAAACTATTTAATTCTCCTATAATACAAAACATAATAAGCAATTCAATTCCCTACACTATATTAATTTATTGCAATAAATTCATATTTAATGTATAAAGTTTGGTAGATATTGAAAGGCAATGATTTCAAAAAAATTTTAATATTAGCTTACACTTTACAAAGAAATTGGCAAAATGTTTTTAAATCAGTATCTTACATCACACCTATTAAAGTTATGGTGCTTATACATTTCTTTCCCATTAACTATTCATATTTTTAAATTGTTGCAATATCGATAAAATCATATTCCTGTCTTAATAGATATAATTTTTAAAGGTCAGGATATCAGTAAACACTTCTCTTTTGTTCAAGTTGCATTTTGCAGCTTAAAAATAAAAATATGATATTATTATATTATAAACTTATCTGCTTTACTGAATTCGGTCATGTACATCGCGTTGCAAGCGTCACGAACAACCACGAAGTGTTTCCAGCAGCAAGTGGAGGTTGGTGGTGATTTTTAAGAAATCTAGAATTTTACATAAAACTTGTTGTATTGGTGAATGCTCGCATTTTCGGTAACGTTCGGTAAGTTACTTTGTTACCTTCTCCAAATTTATGTTACCGAGAATTTTCCAACTCTAAACTTGTGATTCATTTTTGGCTGCGCTGATATTTTTGTTTGTTCGCAGCTGGACGATCAAGAATGAATAGAATTGAAGGGTTCATCCCCATCATAGCTGAACGCCATTTTAACGATTTTTCAAAAGTCAAAAAACTTTTTCAAAAATCGAAGTCTTAACTCAGAATAAACAAATATATTTGACTTACGCCGAAGAAAGGGGACTTTCTCTGAAAAGTGAGGTTTTGCAGAATGAGCGGTCGAAGTGAATCCGATAGGCGTAACTTTTAGGAGAGAGGGAAGACTCACGAAATCTTCCCTTCCCACTTACCACTACATCACTACATTCTCACGCATGCAGCGGCATCGTAAAGGCGGCTCGCAGACGGGGTATAGATGAGACGCGGAGATCAGTGGTGAGTAGTGGAAGGTGTTTCATGGGATATTGAGCTCTCGAGCGAAAGCCCGATTTCTCGGGAACCTAACAATTCAATTATTAGCAATAATAACGCTCAGAATTTTTTTTGACGGTTGCAGTAGAAAGAGCAACTCAAAAATTATCGAAAGCTGTAAGAACCTCAATTTCGATTTTTTTAGAGTACGCCCCCCTTTTCTTCGGCCCATTGTGTGGAATAAAAAAACTAAAATAGAAATAATTGCACGAAAATGGTTTCACGGAGACTTTTTTATTTTGCAAAAAAATTTTATAAACTGTTATTCACATAAGGTATTTATGATATAATAAATTAAGTTTATGATATGGAATCAACCAACAATTTACTAGGCAATTACACCTAGTTATCATATTTAGTCAGTTAATAAATATGGATGCTTATTTAAATGAATTTAACTATTAGATGCACTACTTAGCTATTTCCGAGCTCCTAACTTGGTTCTATTAACGTAATAAAATATTAATGACAAATGCATCAACTTTTAGGGACATATTAATGACACTTTTAACTACATTTTTGTTGTTTTTTTTTTCACTTTTCACCCAGGAATAAGCAATAAATTATTCATCAATCATTTCTTTCTATGAATCAGATAAAATTGCTGACTGTTTAAATAGAAATAATGAAGAAATGAATGGCTAAGAACCATAAGGGACGAACCCAACATATTTTCAAAATTCCCTTTGTTGGCTTTTCATCCTATGTATCGTGCTATTTTCAGAATATGAAAAACTGGAATTTTACTATTTTTAATAAAATAACAAAGTTCCTTATGGGGCTTTCCCCAGGCGTACTCGGTAAACATTTGTTCCGTTCTTCTAAATAATTTTTCAAACAAGGTTAGCCAGTTATGGTTCCCGACCATTCAAATGCATTTTTTGGCTATTTTCCAACATTTTATATTTGCCCTTTTAATGTAATCAACTTTTAAGAACTGACTTTTACACATATTTAGAGATTTGGGTGACGATAAACTGTTGTCATTGTTATTAAAAATGTTATAAAGACAATGTTTGGTCCAACGTGTACGATAAACGCGACTTCTGTGCCTGTAGAGCCGACGAAGAGTGGGAAATGGCTGTCTGACCACGTAATTGCATGAGGTTAGACAACTCAGCGGCGCCACTAACGAAAAACAAAATGTCATATAATCCATATTTTTGCTATTTTTTACCCACAAAGATTTTTTTTCTCTGTTCGTTTTCGAGAAAACAGGGCGGTGCTAGCTTGCTGGCAACTCAGCGGCGCCCTCTACGAAAACAATTAAAAAATCAATAAATTAAACAAAATGACTAGGTTAGATTTTTTGCTATTTTTTTGCTTTACAATGAGCTATGAATCGCTTTTGTAAAGTCCACCCTTATTTTAAAAAACTACCCCCTGTAATGAAAAAAGTAATAAATAGAAAGTATTTAAAAAATAACTAGGCTAGATTTTTTTCTTTGCTATGAGCTATGAATCGCTTTCTAAAGCCGACCCTTATTTACAAAAACTACCTCCTGTGATGAAAAGGTATTAAAAAAAGTATTTAAAAAGTGACTAGGCTAGATTTTTTTTTCATTTTTTTGCTTTCAAATGTGATATGAAACACTTTCGTAAAATCAACCCTTATTTTAAAAAGCAAAGCCCTCTGCTGCAAAAACGAATTTAAAAAAATGAAACTATCACGATGGAAAACACATATAGAACATAAAAACGGTTTTTTAAGCATAACTAAGGAGCAAAATTATTGTTTACCCCTTATCTTTACAAAAACAATCCCCGTATTTGTATCCGAATACAAACCTCCAGAATGAAGCCAAAGATTGTATACATTAACAGTTGGGAGTTTTTTCCTCTTGATTTTTGTGCTCTTTTATTATTCGCCAATTTCGTATCAATCGATTTTGTATAATTAACCCTTCTATAAAAATCAATACCCTGCAATGAAAACACGTATTGAAAAAAGACGATAACTACATAGCTAGAACTTACTTATAAAATAATAACATGGTACTTTTAAGCGTAATTATTTCGCACCACTATTCGTTATAAAAATAACCACCGCAATGTATATCATTTTCCAATCTATGTGTGTATATTAAAAAAATATACTTGACCTTTTTCGATACACCTTTTAATGCCTTTAATTAACTTCCAACGCGACGATTAGGTCTATCAAGATAGCACCTCTACAAACGAAATTCCCAAATTTATTTTTACCAGAATTTAGGGCTTTTTTATGATCTTGAACTCAACAACAAGCAATTTCCAAAAACCACCACTACCATAAATAAAACTACCCCCTATTTGAAAACACAAATTCGGAAAAAAAATACACCGGATTTTGGGCTCCCGAATGCACGCAAAAAATACAAAAAAAACTACCCCGATTTTCAAAAACAACCACCCACTAGTATAAAGTTAAACCTCGATATTTCATTTTTGAAGAGACGAAAAATCGGAGACTCTAATGATACTGGAAAATTTGCAAGAAGATTAATTTTGTATAATTTTATACCTACGGGGTAGAGAGGGGTTGATTTTAGACGTTAAATTTAGAGCCAAAACCCGAAAAGGTTATTTTCCAGGAGCTCAAAAATCAGATACACTATTGCAACCAGAAAATTATCAAAAATATTATTTTTCGACAAACTTATACCTGCGTGGTTGAAAGGGGTTGATTTTAGACGTTAAGGGTGGTATTCATTTTTTGAAAAACTCATATATACGTGGTAGAGAGGGGTTGATTTAAGGCGTTAAGGTACGGAGCACGAAAATCGTAGGGCATAATTTCGTGGAGCCCAAACATGATAGATTTCATTGCACTGGAGAATTCGCTGTTATCTAAAAGCATAGAATTCAAGTCCTGAGATTAAAGGGGCGTGACCTAACGCCTGAAACTTTTAGACCTATGCTTTACAAGCAAGAGTTCCGAAATCTTAATCCTGCGCCAAAGCGAAATAAAATTAAGAAGTAGTACCGTGAAGGCACTTGAAACTTATCCCACGTAGAGTCTCCAAATTGTTGGGCTCGTCAAAAATACCAGCACGGATTTTTGGCTCCAACCCTTAACGTCTGAAATCAACCCCTCTCTATAACGTCGATATAGAAATGTAAGAAAAAATCTTTTTGAAAATTTTCCATAGGGAATGGAGCCCCTGACTTTTAGACTTCTCGAAAATACACTTTCCGATTTTTGGCTCCAACCCTTAACGTGTAAAAACAACCCCTCTCTACCAGATTGATATGAAATTGTGAAACATAATCTCTTTGCGAATTTTTCAGTGTCAATAGAGTCTATGATTTATGGCCTCCTCAGAAATACCCTTTTCAGATTCTTTGCTCCAACCCTCAACGTATAAAGTCAACACCTCTCCACCACGTAAATATGAAATTGTAGAAAAATCATCTTTTTGAGTCTATTCCAGTATCAATGGAGCCTATGATTTTTGATCTCTTCAAAAATACCCTTTTAGATTTTTTCCTCCAACCCTTAACGTCTAAAGTAAAGCCTTCTCTAACACGTAGATATGAAAGTGTAAAAAATAAGCTTGTTGAGAATTTTACAGTGTCAATGGAGTCTCTGAATTTTAAGCTCCTCAAAAATACTCTTTTCAATATTTCGGTCCAACCCTTAACGTCCAAAGTCAAACCCTCTCAAACAAAATCTCTGATTTTGGAGCTCCTCGAAAACATCCGCTCTGCTTTTACGGCTCCAACACTCAATATATAAAGTCAACACCTCTGTCCCAAGTAGATATGAAATTGTAAAAACTTAATCCCTTCGAGAATTTTACAGTGTCAGTGAAATCTCTGATTTTTGCGCTTCTAAAAAATACCCATTTCAATTTTTCTCTTCAACCCTTAACGTCTAAAACCAACCCCTCTCTACCACGTAGACATGAAATTTTAAATAATCAATCTTTTTAAGTTTTTTCTATTGTCAGTGGAGCCTATGATTTTAGAGCTACCCGAAAATACTCTGTCCGAAGATTGACTCCAATCCTTAACGTCTAAAATTAATCCCTCTCTGCCAAGTGGATATGAAATTGTAAAAACTTAATCACTTGGAGAATTTTCCCGTGTTAATGGAATCTCTGATTTTTGGGCTCCTCGAAAATACCCGCTCTGCTTTTTCGGCTCCATCACTTAATCTATAAAGTCAACCTCGCTGTACCAAGTAGATATGAAATTGTAAAAACTTAATCCCTTCGAGAATTTTCCAGTGTCAGTGGAGTCTCCGATTTTTGGGCTACTCGGAAATACCCTGTCCGATTTTCGGCTCCAACACTTAACATTTAAAATCAACCTCTCTCTATAACGTAGTTGTGAAATTCTAAAGAAATCATCTTTTTGAGAATTTCCCAGTATCAATGGAGTATCTGATTTCTGGGCTCCTCGCAAATACCCTTTCCGATTTTTGGGATCCAATCCTTAACGTCCAAAATCGATCCCTCTCCACCACGTCGATATAATTTTGTCAAAAAATAATCTTCTTGAAAATTTTCCAGTTTCAATGGGTTCACTGATTTTGGGAGCTCTTTAAAACTCCCTTTCTGATTTTTTGCTGCAACCCTCAACGTCTACAATCAACCCCTCTCTACCACGTAGATATGAAATTTTTTTTAAATAACGTCTGAAATCAACCCCCTTTTACCACGTTGATATTAAAATGTAAAAACAGAATCTTTTTGAGAACTTTCCACTGTCAATGGAGTCTCTGATTTTTGGGCTTCTCGCAAATACCCTTTCCGATTTTTGGCTCCAACACTTAACATTTAAAATCAACCCCTCCCTATAACGTATTTATGAAATTCTAAAAAAATCATCTTTTTGAGATTTTTTCAGTGTTAATGGAGTCACTGATTCTTCAGCTCCTTAAAAATACCCTTTTAGATGTTTTGATCCAACCCTTAACGTTTAAAATATGAAATTGTAAAAACTTAATCTCTTGGAGAATTTTTCAGTGTCAATTGAATCTCCGATTTATGGGGCCCTCAAAAAAACCCGCTCTGATTTTTGAGAACCAATCCTTAACGTTTAAAATCGACCCCTCTCTGCGTCGTCGACATAAAAATGTAAAAAAATAATCATTTCGAGAACTTTCTAGTGTCAATGGTGACTCTAATTTTTGGGCTCCTCAATAATACTTACTCCGATTTTTAACTCAAATTCTTAATATCTAAAATGAAACCCTCTCTACCACGTAGATATGAAATCGTAAAAAAATCATCTTTTTGAGTATATTCCAGTATCAATGGAATCTCTAATTTTTGGGCTCCTCGAAAATACCCTTTCCGATTTTTGGATCTATCCCTTAAAATAAAATCAACCCCTCTCTACCACGTAGATATAAAGTTGTGAAAAAATTATCTTTTTTAGAATTTTCAATAGTCTATAGAGACACTGATATTTGTGCTTCTCAAAAATACTCTTTTCAGTCCATATAACGTTCCATAAACATACGGTGTCCCAAAGACGTTTTAAAGACGTGTTTCGAACATTAAATGTTTTTAGACCATTATTTGGACTGACTTAGGACAGTTTTTAAAGCCCTTAAATGACGTATTTTAACTTGTACGTCCAAGATACGATATTGGCACTTCCAATTACGTTCTAAAATGGTGTGCCCACTGGGCTCTTTACCACGTGGATATTAAATTGTAAAGACATAATCGAGTGGAAAATTCTTCAGTGCAAATGGAATCTCTGATTTTTGGGCTACTCGGAAACACCCTTTCCGATTTTTGGCTCCAACCCTTAACGTCTAAAATCAACCACTCTCTACTACGTGCATATGAAATTGTAAAAACTTAATCTCTTGGAGAATTTTCCAATGCCAGTGGTGTCTCTGATTACACAGGCCAACAATTCTCAGAACCAGAGACCAGACCTACTATACCCGAAGGTTTTTGCTGCGCTGAATCCGAATCTGACCTCAGAAAAATTCC
>NC_046660.1:124993438-124995848 GCF_010883055.1 Belonocnema kinseyi | reverse complement strand
TTAACTTCAATCAATGATATATCGATGAAAAAAAAAGCTATCTTGAATCTGAAAAATGGATTTCAGAGGGCAAGTGTGCTCCTTTGTGATGCTTTCGCCCGTTTTTGAAAAAAAAATTTATTCAAAATGCTATGTAACCTCAAATACAGCAAAAACGGTGTTTTTTGCACTTTTAGGTTACAATATCTCGAAAACTGAGGGTGATGGAATTTTTCTGAGGTTGGATTCAGATTCAGCGCAGCAAAAACCTTCGGGTATACTAGGTCTGGTCTCTGGTTCCGGACCTTTGTCAAATTTTGTCGGCCTGTGTTATCGGCATCTTTAAAAACTCCCTTTTCGGTTTTTGGTTCCAAACCTTAAAGTCTAAAATCATCCCCACTCTACCATGCAGATACGAAATTATAAAATCATAATCTCTTGGAAAACTTTCCAATGTCAATGGAATCCCTGCTTCTTCGGCTTCTCGAAAATACCAGCTCTGATTTTTGATATTCAATCCTTAAAATGTAAAGTCAACCCCTCGCTACCACGTGGATATAAAATTATAAAGAAATCATCTTTTTGCGGATTTTCCAGTGACAGTAGAATCTCTGATTTTTGAGCTTATTAAAAATACCCATTTCGATTTTCCGCTCAAACCCTAAACGTCTAAAATCAACCCCTCTATACCACGTACGTATGAAATTGCGACAAAATCATCATTTTGAGAATATTCCAGTGTCAATGGAGTCTATGATTTTTGGGCTCCTCACAAACACCTTTTCGGATTTTTGGCTCCAACTCTTAACGTCTAAAATCCACCCCTCTCTACCACGTAGATATAGAATTCTAAAAACTTAATCTCTTGGAGAATTTTCCAGTGTCAATGGAACCTCTGATTTTTGTGCTCCTCTAAAATACCCGCTCTGATTGTTGGGCTCAAACAATTAATCTCTAAGATCAACCCCTCTATACCACGTCGATATAACTTTGTAAAAAACTAATCTTTTTGAGATTTTTCGATAGTCAGTGGTGTCTCTGACTTGTGTGCTCCTCGAATATACCCTTTCCGATTTTTGGCTCCAACCCTTGACATTTAAATTCAACCCCTCTCTACCACGTAAGTATGAAAGTGTCAAAAAATAATCTTTTTCAGAATTTTTCAGTGACAATAGAGTTTCTGATTTATGGGCTCCTCAAAGATACCCTTTTCTACTTTTCGCTCTGACCGTTGACGTCTAAAATCAACACTTCTTTACAACGAAGATATGAAATTGAAAAAAACATAATCATTTTGAGCATTTTCCAGTGTCAATAGTGTCTCTGATATTTGTGCTTCTCAAAACTACCCTTTTCTATTTTTCGCTCAAACTCTTACCGTCTAAAGTCAACCACTCTGTACAAAGCAGATATGAAATCGTTACAATTTAATCACTTGGAGAATTTTCCATTGTCAATGGAGTCTTTGACTTTTGAGCTTCTCGCGAATACCCTTTTAGATTTTTGGCTCCAACCCTTAAAGTCTAATATCAACTCATCTTTACCCAGTAGATATGAAATTGCAAAAAATTAATCTCTTGGAGAATTTTCCACAGTCAATAGTGTCCCTGATTTTTGTGCTCCTTGAAAATACCCTTTTCGATTTTTCGCTCAAATGCTTAACATCTAAAATCAAACCCTCTCTACCACGTAGAAATGAAATTGCAAAACAATAATCATTTTGATAACTTTCCATTGTCAATGGAGTCTATGATTTTTGTGCTCCTCGAAAATACCCGCTCTGATTTTTGGTCTCAAATACTTAATCTCTCAAATCAACGCCTCTCCACCATGTAGATATAAAGTGGTCAAAAAATAATCTGTTTGAGAATTTTTCAGTGCCAAAGGAGTCGCTGATTTTTGGGCTCCTCGAAAATAGCCTTTCCGATTTTTGGGTCTGACCCATAACATATAAAATCAACCCCTCTCTACTACGTAGATATGAGATTAATAAAGTTTAATTTCTTGGAGAAATTACCAGTGTCAATGGAGTCTCTGATTTTTGGGCTCCTCGAAAATACCCTCTCCGACTTTTGGGTCTACCACTTAACATATAAAATCAACCCCTTTCTACCACGCAGTTATGTAAGTGTAACAAAATAATCTTTTTCAGAATTTTCCAGTGTCAATAAAGTCCGTGATTTATGGGCACCCCAAAAATACCCTTTTCAATTTTTCGCTCCAACCGTTGACGTCTAAAATGAACCCCTCTCTACCACGTAGATAAAAACTTGTAAACCAATAATAATTTATAAATTTTTCAGTAGTCCATGTAATCTCTTATTTTTTGCTCCTCGAAAATACCCTTTCCGATTTTTGGTGCCAAACCTTAACATATAAGATCAACCCCTCTCTACCACATAGATATGAAATTTTTAAAACTTAATCTTTT
>NC_046660.1:124981831-124993338 GCF_010883055.1 Belonocnema kinseyi | reverse complement strand
CTAAAATCAATACCTCTGTAACAAGTAGATATGAAATTGTTAAAACTTAATATCTTGGAGAATTTTCCACTGTCAATGGATTCTCTGATTTTTGAGCTCCTCAAAAATTCGCGTTCTGATTTTTGGGTTCAAACACTTAATCTCTAAGATCAACTCCTCTTCACCATGTGGATGTGAAATTGTAAAAACTTAATCTCGTGGAGAATTTTCCAGTGTCAATGGAGTCTCTTATTTTAGGGTTCCTCTCAAACAACCTTTCCGATTTTTGGCTTCAACCCTTAACGTCTAAAATCAACCCCTCTCTACCACGTACATATAAAGTTGTAAACAAACAATCTTTTTAAGATTTTTCCGTAGTCAATGTAGTCTCTGATTTTTGTACTCCTCAAAAATACCCTTTCCGCGTTTTGGGCCTAACCTTTAGCGACTAAAATCATCCCCTCTGTACGCGTAGATATTAAATTGTTAAAACTTAATCTCTTGGAGAATTTTCCAGTGTCAATGGAATCTCTAATTTTTGGGCTCCTCGAAAGTACCCTTTCCGATTTTTGTTTCCAACCCTTAGCGTCTAAAATAAACTCCTCTTTTCCACGTGGATATAAAATAGTAAAAACTTAATCTCGTGGAGAATTTTCCAGTTTCAATGGCATCTATGATTTTTGTGCTCCTCGAAAATACCCGCTCTGATTTTTGGTCTCAAATACTTAATCTCTAAAATCAACCCATCTCTACGAGGTAGATATGCAATTGTTAATACTTAATCTCTTGGAGAATTTTCCAGTGTACATAAAGTTTCTGATTATTGGGCTCCTCGAAAATGCCCACTCCAATTTTTTGGCTCCAACACTTCACGTCCGAAAACAACACCCCTCTACCACGTCTATATAACTTTGTCAAATAATAAAATATTTGAGAATTTGCCCGTGTCAATTGTGTCTTTTAGATTGGACACCTTTAGAAACTCCCTTTCCGATTTGTGGCTCCAAACCTTAACGTCTAAAATCAACCCCTCTCTGCCACGTAGATATGAAATTGCAAAAAAAGGATCATTTTGAGAATTTTCCAGTGTCAATCGAATCTCTGATTTTTGGGACCACTGATTTTAAGGGTCCTCGAAAATACCCGCTCTGATTTTTGGGCTCAAACACTTAATCTCCAAAATCAATACCTCTCTACCAAGTAGATATAAAGTTGTAAAACATCATTTTTTTGAAATGCTTCTGTAGTCATTGGAGTCTCTGATTTTTGTGCTGATCGAAAATACCCTTTCCGATTATTGGGTTTAGCCCTTAACATATAAAATCAACCCCTCTCTACCACGTAGATATAAAGTGGTAAAAAAATAATCTTTCTGAGAATTTTCCATAGTCAATGGAGTCTCTCATTGTTGTGCTCCTTGAGAATACCCTTTCCGACTTTTGGGTCAGACCCTTAACATATAAAATTAACCCTCTCTACAACCTACGTATGAAAGTGTAAAAAAATAATCTTTTTGAGAATTTTCCATAGTCAATGAAATCTATGATTTTTGTACTCCAAAAAATACCGTTTCTGATTTTTCGCTCAAACCGTTAACGTCTAAAATCAACCCCTCTCTACCACGTAGATATGAAATTGTAAAAAAATAATCTTTTTGAGAATTTTCCAGTGTCAAAGGAGTCTCTGATTTTTGGGCTTCTTGAAAATACCCTTTCCGAATTATCGCTCTAACTCTTAACGTTTAAAATTAACCCCTCTCTACCACGTAGATATGAAATTGTGAAAAAACAATCTTTTTTAGAACTTTCCAGTCTCAAAGATGTGTTTCATTTTGGAGCTCTTTAATACCTTTTTTTCGATTTTTAGCACCAACCCTTTACGTCTAAAATCAACCCCTCTGTACCAAGTAGATATGAAATATTAAGAACCTAATCTTTTTGAGATTTTTCCATAGTCAGTGGAGTTTCTGACTTTTGTGCTCCCCGAATATAACCTTTCCGATTTTTGGCTCCAACCCTTAACGTCTAAAAACACCCGGAACGGCAGTTCAATTGGACATGACGCACCGATCACATCGGAGAGTTCGTGCCCAGGGAAGACTCTCGTACTCTCTCTACCAATAGGTGCACCTATGTTAATAAGAGTACCGACGAGAATCGCAAGGAATAGGAGCACCTATACTTGCCATTCCCAGAAGCTTCTGACAGAAGGGAATTGACCATCGAAAGGAGCACCGGTGATTGCCAATTCCGAAAGCCGCATAACTGCCAGCCAACAGGGGCACCTGTGGTTGCCATTTTGCGCACTACTGACAAAACCGAAATGACTGATCTAACCGACGCTACGGGTTTTACGTATGCGTATACTATTTCTGTAACGAACAGGCGCACTTGTCATTACAAAAATCGAAGGCATAAATGCCAACTGACAGGAGCACCTGTAGTTAACATTTATTACCATTCCCGACTTTACCGACATTTCTAAATATACTGTGGCATAAGATCGTATCCAACAGGATCATCTGTGGATGCCATTTTTACTGATATAAACGCTAACCTATAGGCGCACCTACGGACTTACCGCTACGATACCGACGCCACGATCGTTCCTCACTATACTGTCCCCTACCTTAACCTTTCTATCCGCAATTACCGTACCTATTATAGAGGGGAAGATTTAGTGTGATTAGGTAATTCAATTTTTATATATAATTTCAGCAACCGGAATAACATGCAAGGGAATAATATTCAATTCGCCTTCATTCTGTATTGTTCCAAATCGCATCTAACTAAGAGCAAATTAAATTTAAAATAATTAGAGTCACACTCATCACACACCCCTGATGATGTAACCGCGCTGCACACAACACATTTAACATTTATTCATTGCTTATACCACACACACACACACTCGCGCATACATACACCCGTCACACAAAACACTAGGACTTAAGTTAGGTGTGTACGACTAGTAGGAGAATAAATACTTTAATAATTATTGTAAATTAAAGGTCTGTTTTTAATTGTCTCTAAAACCTTGCCCTGGCTAGGTGAAGCGTCCGCTGAGATAATTTATAAAGAGGGAACAAAACGGATCGTCATAATATTTTCAATTTGAAAAACTAATTAAGAAAAGACATACATTTTGAAACAAATATTTTTTAAATGTTTATGGAATATTTAACCTAATATTTGAATTTTCAAATAAATAGTTAAATTTTTAACTGAAGTAGATGAATGTTCAAACAAACGTGGAATACTTAAATTTTCAATTGAACAAATCGTTCAATTTTGAAAAACAAAATTTCAATAAAAATGATGACTCTAGCGGACGGCGTGAACGGAAAGGATACTCTACAGAGTATCCTCATAGTATCCACATAGTATCCCTGCCGTATCATGCAACAAAAACTTTTAAAAAACAGCAAGATCAACTTTTAAATTGGTGGAATTCGGATTCTAGGTTAAAATTCCTATTAGAAGGTCACGTAGTAATCGCAATAGTTTTTTGCAACATTAAAAAGTTTAAAAAAAAAATTATAAGACCTATAACGCCTGTCGACTGCTACTCACAGATGATGCGTTTGAGATGTAGCTGTCAACAGGCGTTATACGTCTTTTATTTTTTTTAACTTTTTACCCTTATAAAAAAACTATTGCGATTACTCCGTGATCTTCTAATGGGAATTGTCACGTGGAATCCGAATTGCACCGATTTAAAAGTTTATATTGCTTTTTTTTTAGTTTTTGGTGCATGATACGAAAGAGATACCAAGCGGATATTGTAAGGATACTCTGTACAGTATCCTTTCCATTCACTCGGTTTGCTAGGGGAATCATCAACAACAAACATTATTTTTAAACCATGTAGTTCCACTTTCAACTAAGCAGTTGTATTTTAAATAAAAATAAGTTTCTCAGTCGCTGTTAAGGTTAGGGACAATTTTGAAAATTTAATCAAATAGTATGTTAGAAGAAAAATTCTATAACCAAAGTCAACTTTACAGGATGATTCAATTCAGAACATATTACAGGACAAATTTCTAACAAAAGTAGATTAGTTTCATTTTTAGCTCGAGCAATAAGTTTGTATGCAAATAAAATAATTTTCAAAAAAATAGTTAAATTTTCAAAAAAACGCGTTAATTTTGTACTAATAAATTTTCAACCAAAACGCTGAATGGGGGTGCCAACCCCTGGTGGGCAGGCGGCCACCCGACCTGTTTTGAAGGAGTGGGGGGTCCCGAAAATTGGGAAATATATTGTATAAATAAATTAATTAAAAATGTACGAAAATCTAGGGAAAATAATCAAGTAAAGAAAGTAAAATAAAACAGAACGTGCACACAAATCCATAATTCCCACGATTAAATTTATATTTATCGACAGTTTCGCGAATATTTTATGTGAAAGCACCATTTCGTAAGTATCTTTAAAATTTTAGATGTATAAAAATATCGCTTCTAATATATCAATTTACTCTATGCCAGCCTAAATAAAACGGGTACAAAAAATTCCATTTAGAGAAAAAGTAGGTCAGAGTTCAGTAACTAATCTTTCTTTTTTCCAAATTGGCAATTATAAGTGATGCAAGAACGTATCCTGATTATGTTGTCGATTACAACATATATATCATAGAAAAAGATTAATTAATAAATTTTTCCTAAACAGTTTTTTATAAACACAATACAAATTTGTCTAATTTATCATTAGGCCAGCCGTGTGCTCGAATCCATACATAATTTTTCAAACTACAATAATAATTTTAATTATTTTTAGATTTTCAGATCATTTTGGAGTCATTTAAACATTTATCTTATTTTGATCTCTATATTTTGAAATATGAATAAAAACTAAATAATGAATAAACGCTGTTTCCTAATGTTTTAAAAACATTGAAAATTTTTCAAAAATTTGTAAAATGACAATGATTTAATTGAGTAATATTTAAGATATTCTCGATTCGCCATCAAGTTATCTCGTATACTTTTTTCTATTCAAATTGCTGATACCTTATTGGATAGAAAAATTATTATCAATTAGATTTTTTTTAATTAAGCTGGAAGAAATTCCTTTAATTTGATGCTTGAAATTTTGACGTGCTATTGACGTATTTCAAGAACTAATTTGCCACATAAATGCCTGAGGAAATAAATGTTTTCACATAGAAATATATCAACATTGTTATCATTCTAATAATGGCTCTTTTTTTTGGTCAACACATTCTTTTTTCTCAAACTGGCGGGGGGGGGTCCCTGTCTGAAGTAGATCCGCCCGACCTGTTTCACATAGGATTGGTGCTACTGACTTTGTGTGTTAAATTTTAATTAATTTTTTTTTTAATTTTAACGAAAGCCCGAAATTCTTCGAGGGCTCACGCCGAGAGTCCAACTCGATTGCCCTCACGGATCCATGATTAAAATTTCTGTTTCCAAAAGCTGAATATTTTTTTGATACCACAAATTTTAAGGTTGCATGAGTTCAGACTTACAAACATTGAATTTCTGCAAAAATGCGATAACCCTTTTTTGAAATTCGAACCCTGACAATATAAAAGATCGAAAGTGCCCCCCGCAGGGGGCCCAGCTCGGTTGCCCACACAGATCAACGATTAAACACGCATGGAAAAGTTTCAATGGGTGAACCATGGGTCAACAAGGGCATAAGCGTGGGGTGAGCATGGGTTAAGCATGGAGTAAGCGTGGGTTCAGCATGGGGGAAGCGTGGGGTAAGCGTGGCTCAAGATGGGTTAATGTTCATCCACGGTCCTCCTACGGTGGTCGCATGGTTATGGATAATGGGTCACGCATATCTAATGGCCCCTCTCCCATGCTTCTCCCACGGTAGAACGTGATTTGGTTTGAATTGATCTTTGGCAAAATTTCCGGAGGTGGACACAATCTGCTATATTTTTCCCAGTTTTTAGAAAGGATTTGTGGAAAAATAGTTTCTTTTTTTGGACTTTACGAAATTTTCAAGGAGCAGCATCATCCAATCAATAATGCATGGGTCACGGCTCAATGGCAGCATAGCGCAAGCCTTACTCTTATCAGTGCCCCATGCTTAGGAGACCCTAAACACAAATGAATAAATATTTTTTAAAAACATTCAAGTGTGAGTGGAAATTAGACTTAGCTAAAAATTAAAATCCTGGTCTGCCAATAGTCGAAATGTCTCTACATGGTAAGTTCACTACCCACGTGCATCGGATCGTTCACCACGTCGTTCAAGACGTCATCTACGAAAACTTTTAGAACATTTACACTGTGCTAACACCCAAAATAACTAAAAATTGTGTGTCGACGACCCGGATACACCGGATCGAGGACCAGGTAGTATGATACGTATTCTACGAGAACTTAAAAAAATTTTATTTTGTGAATAACCAAAACAACTTCAAATGGTGAGTCGGCGACCAGGGTACACTGGGTGAAGCGCCAAGTAATTTAGCACGTATTCTAAAAAAAACTTTTTAAAATTTAAATAGTTCTAACAGCGAAAATAACTAAAAAATGTGTTACGGTGATCCGGGTGCGCCGGATTGAGCACCAGGTAATATAATACGTATTCTACGAGAACTTTTAAAAAATTTAAATTTTATGAATAACGAAAACAATTACAAATGGTCTGGCGACGACCCCGGTGCACCGGATCACGCACCAGCTAGCTTCGCACGTATTCTACGACAACATTTTCAACGCTTAAATTATTCAAACAGCCAGAATAACTAAACATTGTATGTCAATGATCTGGGTACACCGGATCGAGCACCAGGTAGTATAAGACGTATTCTACAAGAAATTTTAAAAAATTTAAATTTCGTGAATAACAAAAACAACTCCAAAATGTGATTCGAATATCCGATGATACGGGGCATTGTATCGTGCACCACGTAGCTTAGCACGTATCCTACGTGAACTTTTTACAAATTTAAATTGTTTTAACAAACAAAATAACCTTCAATAGTACGCTGACGATCCTTGTTAACCCAATCGCGCACCAGGTAGCTTAACACGTAGCATACTAAAACTGTTTTAAAATTTTAGTTGTTTCAACAATCCAAAATAACTTCCAACAGTAAGGCGACTCACCATTAGTAGTTATTTTAACAGTTGGCACAATTTAAATTTCGAAAAAGTTCTCGTAGAACGCGTGCTAAATTACATGGTGCGTGTCCCGGTGCACCCGGGTCGTCAACTCACCATTTAGGGTTGTTTTCGTTATTTACCACATTAAAATTTCTTTAAGTTCCAGTAGAATACGTATTATATTACATGGTACTCAATCCGGCGTACCTGGATCGCTGAAACACTCTTTTTAGTTATTTTCGCTGTTGGAAAAATTTTAATTTTGAAAAAGTTCTCGTAGAATACGTATTAAACTACCTAGTGCGCGACCCGGTGCACCAAGATATTCGACTAACAATTTTTAGTTTTTTTGGCTTTTGGAACATTTAAAATTTTGAAAAGTTCTCGTAGATGACGTGCTCAACTACTTGGTGCGTAATCTGGTGCATCAAGGTGGTCGACTCACCATTTGGAGTTGTTTTCGTTATCCACAAAATTTAAATTTTGTAAAATTTCTCGTAGAATACATATTATACTACCTGGTGCTCGATCCTGTATACCCAGATTGTAGACACACAAGATTTAGTTACGTTGGCTGTTGAAACATTAAAAATTTTGAAAAAGTTCTCGTAGAATATGTGTTGAAGTACCTCATGGTTGACCCGGTGCACCTGGGTCGTCGACTCACCATTTGCAGTTGTTTTCATTATTCACAAAGTTTAAATTTTTTAAAGTTCTCGTAGAATACGTCTTATACTACCTGATGCTCGATCCGGTGTACCCGGGTCGTCGCCTCACAATATTTAGTTGTTTTGGCTTTTGGAACAATTTAAATTTTGTAAAAGTTCTTGTACAATACGTACTAAATTACCTGGTGCTTTATCCGGTGTATCCTGGTCGTCGACTCACCATTTGGAGTTGTTTTGATTATTCACAAAAGTTAAATTTTTTAAGATCTATTAGAATAAATATCATACCACTTGGTGCTCGATTCTGTGCACCCGGATCGCCGACACACAATTTTAAGTTATTTTTGGCTGTTGGAACATTTTTAATTTTGAAAAAGTTCTCGTAGAATATGTGATAAGCTACCTGGTGCGCGACTCTGTGTACCCGGGTCGTCGACTCGCCATTGGTAGTCATTTTGGCTGTTAGCACAGTTTAAATGTTCTAAAAGTTCTTGTAGATGACGTCTTGAACGACGTGGTGAACGATCCGATGCACCCGGGTAGTCAACTTATCATGCTTCCCCCATGCTTAACCCACGCTCACCCCACGTTTATGCCATTGTTGACCCATGGTTCACCCATTGAAACTTTTTCACGCAAATTTCTGAGTTCCATCGTTACAGATTTTAAATGTTCATAAAAAATGACATTTCCTGTTATTGTAAGAAGTTTTAAAGTAGTTCACAACAGGGGAAAACGAAATATTACGCGAAAAAAAATTGTCGGTTTAGCGCAGTGGTTAGCACTCTCGACTGTTAGGCGGTAGATTTAGGTATAGATATGTAGATTCGATACTCCGTAGCGTTAGAAATTTCATTTGTAACATAATTTTTAAAAATGTAATATATGTATTTACTCTAAACAAGACTATTAATACTTACAGTCAAAATACTCGCAATCAATGAATATTTATTTTTTAAATACTTTTTTTGTCATTTCGTTAGAGTATAGCAGCATGGTACTAGTTAGCACTGACTCAGTATTGCGCCCATGGTGAATTTTCTATTGGGGCCCACAACGTAAATGGAAACGTGATACGGATAAGGCCACTTTTCACCTGAGATGTTCGTCTTATGATGAGGAACGTAAAAATGATTGCCTCACAAGTCGGAGTGGATGCGTCTACCGTTGGCGACCTGGCAAATGTGTCAATTTTGACAGTTAACTAACGTGATTCGGATAAGGTTGAAAAGTGGTGCCCACTCTCAGAGATGCATATTTTCATTATTATATCATTTTTTGATAAAATTTATACACTTGGAGAAAACATCGATTAAAGAATTACCATAACAATAAAAAGCCTTTTTTCTTTACAAGTCATTTTTTCAAAAATTTTTAGAAGAGGAAAGATACTTCTTTAAAAATATACTCCAACATTAATAAGAAAAATTTCATCCTAATGGTAATATTTTTATGGTATTTCTTTAATCGATGTTTTCTCCAAATGTACCAATTTAATGAAAAAATAATATTATATTGAAAACATGCATCTCTGGGAGTGGGCCAACTTTTGGTTCAAACTTTTTCCTGTAAAAACTATTTTAAGAAATTTCACCTGAATTTCCCACAACTTTGAAGCCGCCTGACAACGCTTTTGCATCCAGGTAAACGCATCCACTCCGACTTGTAAGGCACCCATTTTTACGTTCCTCGTCATAAGACGAACATCTCAGGAGAAAATTGGCCTTATCCGTATCACGTTGCCATTTACGTTGTGGGCCTACAGCCTATAGTACTGTGTCAGTAGCGATATCCAGTGCTGGCCCAACACTGACCGCCCAGTACAAAATAGTGTTATCATCCCCGAGATATGCCACTACAGGTGCCAGCACTGGAAAAAAAAACCAAGAGGGCTTTCATGATGGCAACCATGACGGATTCATGAAGGATCCATGATGGAAGCCCATGTTGGACCCCTATGGATTAGCATGTCGCTGCCATGAGGGACCTCGCCTGGATTGCCCTCAGGGAGTCTTAAACTAAAATGATAAATCATTAACAACAAAAATAAATTCTTAACAAAGTAATTCCTCTTATAAACTAAATATTTGAATTTTTAAACTAAAAAAGTTTTCATTCGCTATTTACGGTTAGCGAAAATCTAGAAAATTCAATCAAGTAGTTATGTCGAAAGAAAAATCCTTGGACCAAAGTCAAATTTACAGTACGAATCGAGCAAAAACTGATATAAATACCCTATATATTCCAGATTTTCCCGTTTTTCTTTCTATTTTCTTTCAATCTTTCTATAAGTCTTTATATGAATCATGAAAAATATGAAAAATCTCTCAAGTTTAAAGTTGTGAGGTGTAATTTGTCATATTTAAAGATCAATATCTAAAGAGAAGATCACATTTTTAATAAAATTAGCAAAAATTAACCGTTTGTTCTAAATTTCATCATAAACATAAATTTTATATTATTGTTTAAATTTTTGTAATAATAATCAATGGAACAAAGGTGCACAGTACTTTCATATGAAAAATATTTGTAGATTTCTGAAGATTTCTAAAGAAAAGAAGCTTTTTGTTAGAATTTTTTAATTTTTCGAGAGAATGAAAAAAAAATTTTAATTCCTGAAAAATTTGAAATGATTTTTTCTTTATTAAAAGAAACTTGAAGAGAAAATTAACAACGAACTCAAAATATTTAAAATGATTTTCTAAAATTCAGTAGATATTTAGAAGTTTTAAAAAGACCACAAATAAGTTTAAACCATGAAAACATTTTGTTAAAGTTAGAAAAGCGTAAATTTTCAAATATTTAGGCATAAAGATTTTGAAGCTTCTTTAAGATTTTGATAGGTTTTACGACAATAAAAAAATGTCTTAAAATTTCCGAGAAAATATAATCTAATTTTCTATTCCAGAAAACAAATTTAAAGAATTAATTTTGTACCTCTGCAACTTTCGATAAAATACAACCTAATAGATAACTAATAGAAGCACCTTGAAGGATTAATGGCTAAAGTGGCATTTTTAAAACCTGAATTATTTAGTTCCGATTTGCCATTCAAATTCCTAATAAAAACTCTTAGGGAAGCTATCTTGTACTTGCGCCATTCTCGAGAAAGCAGAAGTTGATATAGGTGTCTAGTAGAGCCACTCTGAAAGCATTATTTTGAGTTTTAACTTGATTAATTTATTTCAGATTGGCCAGTCAAATTGCTCATAGAACCTGCCAGAGCAGCAGTTTGAACTTGTTCCATTCGTGGAAAAGCAGAACCTATAAGACTTCATCTAGGGCAACTTTCAATGCAGAAGTTCGAATTTTAGTTCGATAAATTGAATTCCACTTCACCATTAAAAGCCTGATAGAATCACATAGAGAAGCATTTTGTACTTCGTAATATACCCAGTCGTGTTGTAGAAGCATATCAGTGCATAATAGAGCCTATTAGAACATATTTTTCAAGTCAATTTTAGTCCCAGTAGCCGTTTCAGTACCTTTAAAAACAAAATACAAATAAAAAGGCTCTTCAGAACCACTTAAGACCATATAGAAAGATATGGTCTATATGTTTTTAAACATTTTCTATTGATAACCTTATGAGCATTTTTACCAGCAGTACCTAATAGGTGCCTCATAGACCACTTTGAAACCATTATTTTAAGTTTAAACTTGTTTAATTGAATCCCAAATTGCCATTAGGAATCCTAATAGAACCTTTTAATATTTAAATGAATAAAATAAAATACATAAAATACATAAAATAAATAAAATAAATAAAATAA
>NC_046660.1:124968262-124981731 GCF_010883055.1 Belonocnema kinseyi | reverse complement strand
TAAATAAAATAAATAAATAAAATAAATAAAATAAATGAAATAAATGAAATAAATGAAATGAAATAAATGAAATAAATGAAATAAATGAAATAAATGAAATTAATGAAATAAATTAAATAAATTAAATAAATTAAATAAATTAAATAAATTAAATAAATTAAATAAATTAAATAAATTAAATAAATAAAAAAATACCTGCTTTGATACCACAAATCCTACATATACAATGAGGCCGACTTCGGACACTTTTAGTGTCAAAGTAGGGTCTATAAATTTATATAAAAGTCGCTGCTTATTGAGAATCTACTTTACTGCTTCCAGCGCATTTTGAGGTAGTAGTTAGTGGTTCTAAGTAGAGCTTAAATTTTGATTCGCGAAAGTGACTTGATAAACCTCGTTCTAGCCTTTTTAGTTCGTACTTATTTGAAATAAGTAAAAACGCAAGTCCATTTTTAAATGAAGTTCATGAAAATAATCTATTTTTAATTGAAAAATGAATAAGACCACATTCGTTTTATCCAAAAAATTATTTTTTAATACGTGAGTTATGATTGTACATCCTGAATCTGTCCGGAGTTTTTATCAGGGAGGTGAATCCCCTTTTTTTAATCTTTCAACGAATGGGGTTCAAAAGAATAAAATTCGAGCGTATAGGTATAAATTATCGAATTGTTAACTCGCCAACTTTTAAATTGGAACGTCTCAAGCGATTTTTCAATTTCCATTTGCATGCCGAGTACAATGGATGCACGATTGCGCTTCCTGAATTTAATATCTGCAACCCGCTGTAAAGTATATAACGACGAGCGCTCAATCAAGCCGGCAACCCTTTTTCAATTTCCACTTTACACATTCTAGCATTTTCCACGCAAAAACATGAAATATCCACAAAAACGAAGTTGGAATTGCCTAAAAATGTAACTGAATCACATTTCTCCACAATCCTTGTCCATGAAAAATTGAAGATACATTGCACATTGCTCTGTCAAAATATTAATCAAAATATCCATGAATTAAAGCCAATACAAAATATCTTTCTTATCAAAAAATGTTTTGAAGTTCTGAGTAAATATATATATATATGATACAAAATATTTTCTCGATAAATCTGATAACAAGCCTATCAAATCCATAAAAAAAATTCATGGAATAATAAAAATTGGCCAAATGTTAAAAATTAATTAGCTACTGTTTTAAATGTTTGGTCACCGTTATTTTAAAAATGAATGAATTTATCCCTTCTATGGCATACTTCCTGATGTGTAATATAGCTCGCACACTGAGGTCTTTTTACAGAGTCTTTTTACCCTAAGCAAAAAAGGCTTTCCACAAAGAGCCAATGTATTATTTTGAGTAGCTGAATTTTATACACACTCTTGGATAGAAACTTTATATAATAGCATCGAAGGGTTGAAAATAAAGCTTGAAATAAATTTTCTTAAATATTTCATACTTTTACAGTGTAGATTTCAATGGTCAGATTGAACTGTTGATAGTTTAATAAAAATGAGTAGTTTGTTGTTAACAATTCTGTTGCGATAAAAAATATTTTTTATGATTCTAAACATTTAAAAAGTGAATTTTGTTCTCAATATAATGGAAATAATACATTTGAAAACAAAGTAAATATAATAATATTGCTGAAAACAAATTTCACAGTTTTACGCTGTTGCGAAATTGTTCGTAAATACAAAAAATATAATCTTCTCCGTTATTTAATGTCTGTATGTCACTTCCAATAATTTTATTAACGAAAGCAAATACAGTGAAACTCTTCTGTAGCCCCGATTTCGGGACCAAAGGTCCAAAGGTCACGTAACAGAAAATGCAAATGTGATAAAACAAAGAAATTTCAAAAATCTTTTTAAAATACATACATAAGAGACCAAAATTTTAAAAACACGTGGAAAATAACTGTTTTTATAATTTATTTGATTTTGAGTTCAGCGTTTCAAAACATTCTCTCATTTTTTAGTATGAAAAATTAATAAGGACCAGCGTATCGGAGATTTTATCAAATATTTTATGCAAACAAAGTTATCCTTATTAACTGTTATTTAGAATCGACGTTTATGGATCGATTCTAAACTAAACTAAAATCTTTGTATGTATAAAATTGACAACTACAGCCGGGATTTGAATAGTTTGAACAATTATTTTCAAATTTTACCCTTAAATAGTAATGCAGCGTGACAACAACAAAAATTATGAAGCAGACTTAAAAGTGATTTTTAAAATCCTCTAAAATATTGAACTCTGAACTTGATTTTTATCTCTTTCAACTCAATTTAAGTGATATCTGTGAATCTTAAATATTTAAGTAATATGGTGTTAATATGATTCAGCAATTTTTAATTTAAAGTTGTGGAACAGGTGCGTGACCAGACATTTTTCGTACTTTTTTATTTATTATTTACAAACAAAGTCACCCAATATTTGGAATCTCTACAAAATTGTGCTTTGATGGATTAATTTACTGAGTTAACTTGAAAAACTGTATTATTATTAACTGCATTATTTAAAGGAAACGTAGAAATTACTGGGACAAGAGGTCAATTTTTTAGCTATTACCAGTAAACAATTGTTAGATTGCACTCTCAAATTTGTCTTATCAAAACCTAAAAAAAAATCAACTGTTTGATTGGCTAGTTATGCATGACGATCACTGATCAACCTTCGTATTGTGAAAATCCTGTCAGTGCCTAGCCAGTCCAGGGGCGCATAAACCATGTATAAAAAGTAGTGATTGCTACCCCAACTAGGGGGGTGGGTACCCAAGAGGTTGAGTGGGTGGGTACCTAAGAGTTTGGGTGGGTGGGGTGTGGGTTTGAGTGAGATGGACTGGAAAATGTATATTTCACTGAAAATAATACTAAACAATTCATAATTTTAAGTGAAAATTAAGAAAAAGTTTTTTTATAAGAAAATAGCCCGTCGCTACCCCGGTGGCGGAGGGAGTGTGCGCCCCTGAGCCATTCAATATTTTAATGTGATTCAAAATACTCTTTAAATTATTGTTTCATATAAAAAAAGTAATTTTCAGTATAGGATACCATCCTCCTTATTGATAAAAATCAATTTTATTACATGTTTTAGAAAATTTCAAGCTAGTTTATTCATCATCGCGTAAAAAATCTATGGACTTTCTGTCAAGTCGTGATTCACTAAAATTTTGATAAATTTCTTCTAATTTTTTACAAACCTCTATTTCTTTCAGCAACTTTTATGTTTTGTAAATAAGCTTCTAGGTTTAAAATTCAAATTTTGATCACTTGAATCCCATCGAGGTGAAAATTATTCATATTTGATAGTTGAAAGTTTTCGTAAATAAAATTTCGAAAGTTTTGGAATTTTATTGATTCCATTTTCAAAACTCTAATCTACAAACATTTCAATATTCAACGTTTTTCAACTTTTCTGGTTAAAAGTGGAACTGCTTTTTAAAAAATTTATTTATTTTTAATGGTTGATGAATTATCAATTTAGTTAAAAAAAATTGTTTTCTGAAAATTTAACTATTTTGTAGAAATGCTTTTTTCAATTAATTTCTTTTAACTAAAAGAGAATTAATCTTTTTTGTCGAAAACTTAACTACGGTTAAACAAGGCTTCTGATTCCAGTACCGATAGAGGATACACGGTGTTTTACGAATGCGATCATTTTTTGGCGAGTTTTTGCAAAAAGTTTTTAAAATTCTGTGGAGGATAGAAGGTGACAGATGAGGGGGAGGTGAGGCTAAAGGTTCTTTA
This sequence comes from Belonocnema kinseyi, assembly GCF_010883055.1. NCBI lineage: Eukaryota > Metazoa > Arthropoda > Insecta > Hymenoptera > Cynipidae > Belonocnema > Belonocnema kinseyi. The sequence continues at coordinate 124,977,982 of NC_046660.1, read as the reverse complement.
ACAGGGTAGAGTCATGTCGGTTATGCGCAGTCCACAACGTGATTTCGGAAGACGGCAGAGCGAGTTAAGTGAAAAGAGTGAAACAAATAGAGATAGCGATAGCAAAGAGGGAGAAGGTAGCGGCGTAGACGAGGCAAGCAGTGAGGGAAGTGAAGATGAAACGTTGACTACGCTCGGGGTCGCGGGATATGCTGGACAGGTGGCAACAGTCGGCGAGCGTGATTAGCAGCGATAGCATCAATAGCGAAGGGGAAAAGACGGGGGATGATAAAAGAAACAGAGAACAGGTGGCCGAAGAGGCGGAGAGAGGCAATGACTTTAAAAATATTAAGGTAAAAAAAGAACGCCGGCGAGAACTAAGGATGAAGGGGATATGTTCATAAAGTTAGAACCCCTTGTAAAAGGATTTAAAAAGGAGACTTGCGGAAGATTGGATAAGACATGCAGAAGACTGACTGATATGAAGAGACAAGGGGAAAAGGTAAAAGACGAGGTAAGAAAAATGAGACAAAGGTGGGAAGAATGGGATCAATTATTGAAAGGAGAGAAAGGAAAGGTGTGAAATAAATTGGAAAGTACAGAAAATAGGCAGAGAGAGAATGAGGTTAGAAAAAGGGACATGAAACTGTTAGAAGAGAGAGTGAGCAAACTAGAACTAAGGAATGAGTCTAAGTTGGGAGAGAAAGGGAGTATGGAAGAAGTGAGAGAGTGTGAGGTGGTCAAGCAGGAACAAAATGAAAGGTGGCGCTTGAGACTGATTGAGGTTGAAAGAAGAATGGAAGCGGAAGAGAGAGCGAAAAGGAAAAAGAACATAATAGCGAAGGGTTTAAAAGTGGACCTTGAAAGGGCCGAGGAAAATATTAGGAAGGTGATGAGAGACATCGGCTGGTAAGTCAGAGTGTAAGAGATAAGAAGACCAGGAGGGAATAAAGAGGGCAGGGAATGTACGTCTTTAGTGAACTTGAGGAGTGAGCAGGACAAATATGAAGTTTTGGAAAAAAGGAAGTTGTTGAAAGAAGACATGAAAGACTCGAAGAAAATCTGACGTGGCGGGAAAGGCGAAGAAAGTGGCTAATCTGGCGAAAGGCATGGACTGAGAGATGTGAAGGTAATAGAGTAACAATTGCCAGAGATAGAATATGGGTCAGCGAAGAGATATGGATTTGGGACGATCAAGTAGAAGAACTGAGGGTGAGTAGGAAACGGATATTAAATGAAGGGGACAAAGAGCATGAAAAGGGGAATGCAAGGGTCATGGAAGGGGGTTAAAACGGCAAGAGGAGCTGAATAAAAGGAATAAAGAAGATAAGCACAAAAAGAGCGACGTGCAAGTAGCGTTCTGGAACGTGTCAGGATCAAAAAATAAGGACAAAGGATTTTGAGAAGAAGTGCAAACATGGGATGTGATAATGATGAGTGAGACATGGGTGGATGAGAAAAAGTGGAAATGCTTGAAAAGAATATTACCGAAAGCATATGAGTGGAAGATGCAAGCAGCAAGAAAGGAACACGTGAAAGGAAGAGGAATGGGTGGCATGGTGTCAGGGGTAAGAAAGGAACTAATGGTAGAAGAAGAAAAGGGAGAGTATATGGAGGAAAAGGATGGAACAATGGTTAGAAGAATAAAATTAGGAAAATTTATTATGGATGCAGTATGCGTGTGCAGAAGAAAGGCAGAAGAGGGAGGATGGAGAACAATAAGGAAATGGACAGAGGAGAAAGAGGAAAATCTGGTCCTGAAAGGAGGGGATTTGAATGCATGGACCGGGAAACAACTAGGAGAAGTATAGGACAGAGAAAAGGAAATGTTTATAAAAAATAGAGATCGGGAGGGTAGAAGGCTCCTGGAGATACTGGGAGAGGCGGGGTGGTTCATTTTTAACGGCAATACAAAAGGAGATGAAGAAGGTGAATATATGTACGCGGCTATAGGGGACACTGTAATAGATTACATTCTGGTAGAAGAAAGAATAAGGAGGTTGATGGTTAGAATGGAGGTGGGCAACATGTTAGGCTCAGAACGCTTTCCGGTAATCGCGACAATGAGATGTGGTGGCTCAAAAGGCAGTAGGGGGAAGAGGAAAAAAAGAAAGACAAGAAAGTGAAAATGGGCATTTGGGGTAAGGGAAATTTAAGAGAATTTATAGAAAAAATAGAAAACGAGGAGATAGGGGGTCGGGAAGAGGAAGGAGTTGACACGCTGCGAGAAAAACTTAAAGGAGCAATAAATAAGGTAAGGAAAGAGATGAGACCGAGCGAAAAAGAAAAGGGGTTTAGGAGAGGCTGATGGAATAATGAATGCAGGGAAAGTAAAGATAGGGTAAAGGAAAGTGTAAGTAAATGGAGGAAAGGGGAAATGGAAAAAGGAGAACTCAACAGGAGAAAGAGGTAGCACGAAAGAATGATAAACGAGAAAAGACAGAAGGAGACAGAAAGGTATATGAAAGAGGTAGAGAAGGCAGTAAAGGAAGGGAGGGAGTGGGAAGTGATAAATAGAGAAAGAGGAGGGAGTAGAGGTATAAACGAAGAAATAGGAATGAAAGAGTGGACGAAGTACTTCAAGGGGCTGCTAGGAGGAGGAGAATATAGGGTGAGGGGAGAAGGAAGAAAAGTGGTCGATGGGGACGAGGAAATTGAAAACGAGATTAGTAGTAATGAGGTTAATGAGGCGATTGCAAAGTTAAAAGAAACAAGGCAACAGTGGAAGATGGCTTGAAAAATAAAGCACTGAAATTTGGAGGATTAGGGATGAGGGAAGAGATGTGGAGGATTTGCAACATGGTATGGAAAGGAGAATGGTGGCCGGAGGAGTGGAAGACAGGGCTGGTAGTGCCGTTGATTAAGAAAGGAGAGGGCAAAAATGTGCAGGAATATAAAGGTATCACACTCAAGTCCGTGGGATATCAAGTGTATGCGGAAGTGCTTAGAAGGAGGTTGGAAAGACAGGTGGAAGAGAAGGGAAGTGCTCAACTATATAGTCAATAGGCACGTAGGGCGGAAGAAAGGGAAGCTAGTCGCATTGTTTGTAGACTTTAAGGCAGCATTTGACTCATTTAACATGAGGATCTTATGGGCAGCCATAAAAGAGAGAGGACTAGGCAAAGGTTTAATAGAGAGGATAAAAGAAATATTTGTGGATACTAAGATAAGCGTGAAGATAGGAGATAAGAAAGGTGAGGAATTCTGGACAGGAAAGGGGCTCAGGCAAGGGTGTCCTTTGAGCCCACTTCTATTTAGTATTCTTCTCGCATATTTAGAGGAAAAGTTGAAGATGAAAGGGAAAGATGAGACAACATTAGAAACGGGCAAACTGTATTCACTAGCATATGCAGATGACGTAGTGCTATTAGCGGATGATGAAAGAAGTATGAATTTGCTGATGAGAGTGTTCTAAGAACATGTAAGAGAAAAGGGTTTAACAATAAATGTGAACAAGACCAACATGGTGGTAGAGTTGGTTGATTATTTTTTCTACTTAGGATTGTGGATCGAAACGCGAGGAGGAAACAAGATGCAGGTGAGAAAGAAATTGGAATGCGCGAGTAAAGCAATGGAACAAGTATGGGGTATAGGAAAAATAAATTTCAAGAATGACTGGAAAATGAGAGTGTGGATGTTTAATGTATTAGTATGGTCAGTGTTAAGCTATGGTGTAGAAATCTGGGGATGGAAAGAACACAAGAGAATAGAAAGTTTGCATGAGAGATTTTTGAGATGGGTTTTGTGAGTTAGCTGGAGTTGCGCAGGTTATATGCTGAGGGAAGAAATAGGCCGAGAAAAAATGGTGGTGAGGCAGGTGAAAAGAGCCTGGAACTTCGAAGAGTAACTAAGAAGGGAAGAGGGAAGCAAAATTACACAAGCGTGTGCCCGCGAGGTCATGGATAAAGAGAGGAGGGGTAACGTGGGGCGTTAAAAATGGGACAGAGTGGGAACTAATAGAGGGGGAGACGAAGGCAAGGCAAGATGAGGAGAGATGGAGAAAAATCGCAGATTCAAGGTATAAGAGAATACAGGTATTAGTTGAATGAAGAAGAGAATATTTGTAGAGTATGTAGGCATGAGCAGGAAACATGCTTGCATGTGTTAGAGAGGTGTACAGGGGACGAAAATGGTCAGGGGCAGCAATGGATGAAGAAGCTAGAAGATCTGAGAGAGCTAGTTGCACAGGTTAGTAGAAACAAAAGCCAAAAAATGACTCCGAAAGAAGGATTGTTACGAAGTAGTGTTGCGAACCAGAGTCAAAATTTGAAACTGATAATGGTAAGAGGAAATGGAAGCCTAGGGCAAAGTCGCAAGCGTTTATAAATAAGAATACGAATTTAAGACTGTATGAAGCGAATATTTCGTAATATATTATAAGGCTTATTTGTAAGAATACTTGTAATGGTTATGTAAAGACTCCCAAACCCGTAAATACAAGAGAGTATAAGCAAATACAGAACTATGATTCAACATTAATTTTTGTATAGAAAATTATAATTACTGGAAAATAAATTTATTTTGTGCAAATTATTATATACGCCTGAAAAACATAAACTCAAAATCGACTCATGCATTAAATTAAGAATCACGCGAACTGACAGTGGTAATCATGCACCTTCTGTTTTGCGCCTCCCAAATGGTAGGTATGGTGGGGTGAATTTCAGGCTCGATCTAGGAGCTCTGTGCGGTGCATATGCGACTCAATTGTTACACGTCTGTCTCTAACCTTGCCCTCACGACGTTAGGATTGATCTGCACATCGCGCTCGCACCATGCGGGCTCCATGCGGACATTTTGCTATCTGGGATCCTGCGCTGCGGATAACATTTGATCCACTGACACAGTCGTCCCAAAAATATTGACAACAATTTCGAAGAGAAATATGTTTGAAGATATTACCTAGCAAACGATTTCTGTAACTGTCCCAGATCAAAAAAGGAACTGTGTTCTATAACAGTTGTTACAAGGTGGTGGCAGAACTGTTCTAGAACAAAAAGTTAACAGTGTTCTAGAACACTGCGACAAAATTGTGACAGAACTGTTCTCGAACTATGTGACAGCACTATTCTGTAACAGTTGCTATGGAATTTTTCTAGAGCAAACTGATCACAGGCGCTCTATAATATTTTTTTCAAGTTTATTCCAGAGCTGTGCCGTAAGAGTTTTCTGAAACGAATTAGTAGCCAAGATTAGTTCGTTAACACTACGATCGAGCTAACCTTTGCGAATATCCCTAATGTGGATATCTCGGACGTACAATTTTTGTAAGTCGGGACTGCGTACGCGCTATCTCGAATCAAAATATATCCATAGGGATATCAAAATTTCCGCCTCGCAGAATATTCCGATGGATCATCCCTGAAATAATATGGGACATAAATGGGGTCTGGTCGAATAATTGTTCTAGAAATGTTACAATTCGATTGTCACAGTGTTCTAGATCTGTTAAAGATTTGTTGTAGAACATTCGTAATTGAGTTCTAGAATAGTTCTAGAAATGTTACTGATCGGTTGTCACAGCGTTCTAGATCTGTTAAAAGTTTGTTATACAACATTTGTAATTAGGATCTACAATTTTTCTAGAAATGTTACAGATCGAATGTCACAGTGTTCTAGATCTGTTACAGAATTATTACATAACACTGGTAACCGAGTTCTAAAATTGTTCTAGAAGTGATACAGAGCATTTGTCAAAGCGTTCTAGATTTGTTACAGAATTGTTCTAGCGCATGGGGGATGACATAGTTACTCGCATGTTAGTAACTTGTTACTAACATGTTCTAGAAGACGTTCTTTTGTGTTCTTGAGCAGTTACAGATCTGTTCTGTAACCATGTTTGCTGGGCATGTGTTTAATTATTTTCAACCGTGTCACGAGACTTGCTGTAGTATCAAGAGATATAGTGGCATTACGTTTAACAATCTAACAGTATTCCTTTTACACTAGCTTTTTCTCCGGTAATTGATAACATACTCTGTACAGATCCACTGCAATCTGTCCGATTGAACCAATATAAGGTTGTTTGTATTTCAAATTTCGCATAATTCGCACAACGTCGTTTCCTTCTGCATGGGCAATGCCAAGTTCATCATCCGGAAATTCTTGTAATAACTTTATTAAGACGTGACTTTTAGATAAAATCGGTGCTGGCAGATTTCCAAGATATTGCACTTTACTTGCAATATTGCGCCTACAATTCGCATCACCTTCCTTTAAAATCTGTTGTTGAATGGCTTTTCGCTTTTCAAACCCTAATTGTCTTTTTATTATTTTATGAGGAACACATCTCGTATCTATGGTTTTTACTTTGAGCCATAAGCCTGCAGTCACAATTACATTTTCCTTTAATAAACAAAAATGTCCTCTTCGGAAGAAACGGTAGCTTTCTTAAAGTAGTATTGGATTTCGTAGGATTCAAAGACATACAAACTAATTTCTAAACATTTAATGAAACTTTCCAGATTTCATAGAATTTCACGAGATTAAAGTGTATTTAAACAAATTCAAAAGAGTACCAATATTTATTAGAGTCAGATACGTTTTTTTATACTATTTGATCATTATTCCAAGGTAAACATTAAAATTTTTTCTAAACAATTACTATTTTCAAAAATATTTTTTCCCCTGTAAATAGTGATTCTCCCTGTAAAGCTGAAAATATTATTCTTTTTTGGAAATAATGACACAATTAAAGAACAGGCGCAGGTGAATTATTATCAGTCATTTAAATAATTGCAAAATGTCTTTAAAAATAAAAATAACTTTTAACATTTAATTATTTTATAATTAATTGCAGAAAAGATAAACTTTTCACGATTTACGAAAAAAAATTGCTTAAATGAATAAAAACAGTTTTGAAAACTCCAAATATCCTTTAGAAATAACTATCTTCCTTAAAATCTATTAGTGGTGTCTTTCATTGCAGAAAAGAATAACTTTTCACGATTTACGGAGAAAAAAATTGTTAAAACAAATAAGAAATGTTTTAAAAATTTCTAAATATCCTTTAGAAAAAAATATTACACGGTCAAATTCCGTTGAAATGTTGTCATTAATTCCTGAAAATAATTTGTCTCGCTTTACAGGGGGAAAAATTGTTCGAGCAAAAAAAAAATGGTTTAAGTAGTTACTTAATATGTCCAACAAGAACTGCTACACTTGACATTGATCAACTTTGTATAATTTATCGCTGCCCTGTTGAGTTGAAAATGTACTATGTGCTGATGGTGGCCGTGTGGCTGTGACAATTGAATTTAATAGCACATTAACAGTAATTTACTGACATTGATAATCAATGTTTGTGTGTTTTGAGTGATCTTTGCGGCATTTTTCACCTTGTAAGCAAAAGAAAACTGAGAAAAACTGCTTGTAGATTTAAAAATCTGCATCTATTTACCGATGCTACAAAATATCCGCAATATTGAAGTTTTGAATAAAAAATGGTAAAGTGCGTTAGTTTTTATTATAAATCGGAATATAAAAGGAATCGAAAACATGACAAGGCTAATAAAATTTAATTTTTCAAATTTTCAAATGATCTAAAAAAATAATTTGAAATAATTAAAAAGTGAAAATAATTTCTAACAAGAGAGATTAACTTTTAAGCAAGTTACTTTATTTTCAACGTAATAGATGAATTTCCAATTAAAACATAAATATTTGACGGTAATACTTAAATTTCTAAGCGACAAGAAGAATTTTTGAACCAGAAGATTAACTTTCAAAGAAAAAGATAATTTATTATAAAAAAATTGATTTTTTAATAGAATACGTGTAGTTTTAAAAATATGGCTGATTTTTTTATAAAAAAGACCAATTTTTAATAACATTGATGAATTTTTATACAAGAAAGATAAATTGTAAACTAGAACTAGTACAGTAGAATTTTTAGTTAGAGAAATTAATTTTTAACCAAACTGAGTAATTTTCAACTAAAATAATAAATATTCAACTAAGGAAGTTAAAACTTGTATACAAAAGAGGAATTTTCTACCATAAAGATTAATTTTAGATATAAAAGACGAATTTTCAACAAAGTACATAATTTTTTAAACGAATAGTTGAATGTTTCAGCAAAAAATGTGAATTTCTGGATAAATATTTGAAATTTTGTATTTAAAAAACAAATTTCAATTGAAGATTGAACAGAAATTTATTCTCTCACCAAAAAATTATTAACGCTAAAAAAGCATGAAAATAATTTACAATTAAGAAACAGACTTCCAAACTACCTCACTTTTCGGCTCATTAGAGACAAAAATAAGAATTGAAAAAAGAGGGAGAAAACAAATTCCCAACCAAAAATAGAATAGTTTAAATTTATGTTGAACATCGAATTTTTCACAAAAAAGCGTATTTTTAGAAAAAAGTTAAATTTTTCTGCGGAAATAGTTATATTTTTAGATAAGAAAAATTGATTTTCAACAAAGTATTAATTACAATTTCAACCAGAGATGCATTTTTAATTAAAATAATAAATTTTTTATAGAAACCCAGTGGGCACCGGAACATCCTTAAGACGTCCTTAGGACATCTTTAAATGTCCAGGGACATTCCTGGACATTGGAGTTTTAGTATCAGGGTTATTACAAAGACAACTTTAGGACGTCCTAAAGACGTTCTATGTCTGGCCTTAAGTTGTCCGCAGGGCTAGTCTTAAAGACGCCCCAAAAAGACCTATAAGAGACATTTAATTTCTGGTCATTACCTGGTTCTTCCTGGTCAATAAAACTGCAGGTCATTAATCGTGAATAAAATTCCCTGTCATTTCTTGGTCTTGTTTCATTCTATCACTGAATGAAACAAAATATAAATTTGTTTCATTCACATGAAATGAATTTAAAAATGAAAAAAATGTTTTATTCTATAACCTAGGTATTATTTTATTTGTTTTACCTACCACTTTTTCATGAGGTTCATTAAAACACATAATTAGTTTATTAACTTTATTAAAAGCAGTGAATTTTACGATTTTCGTAAATTATTTTTAATTTAGAAGAGTTACAAAATCTTAAAGATCATCATCTTTTACCGAGAACTATCAGAAAATTATTTTTATGTAACTATCCAGGAAACAAAAATCCATTCACTTCTGTTGAATGGGTTTCGAAGGCTTTTAAATTGCGTATCTGACACTAGAATTCCAAATTGCTACTGATTTGTTTTTACAGACTTTTAGTCGTTATAATTTTGTTGACTAACTTATATGCCGTAAAAGACTAATAAATGAAATAGCAAAAGGAATCTAGTAGACCTGCGCATGATTTCTTTTAATTTTCGATAATTTATCAATTTAAAAAATCGTGTAAAATATGGCAGCTTAACCCCAAGAAAATCTATCTCATTCAAAAAGAAGTAAACCGATTCAACATAACCTTGCTCGAAATGGTCATTGCAGTACATGGCAGATTCGAAGCTACTTGAGAAAATGACCGATTCACACAGTCGCAAACCGATTCTGTTTTAACTTTCTGAATCTGAAAACAACAGATACGCAATTCACAGAGTCGTCTTTTCAATGGATTCTTTTTTCCTGGGTAACTTGTTTTTTTGAAACTTTCGCCTCGCATTACTTGAATTTTAGGCCAACTGCATAACTGGCGCCGCCACGCGGCGACCTGCAAGCCTCATGACATTTACTAGGCAGTCTGATAAGTCCCAGAAAAATGAAACACGGAGACGTTTTTTTGGCCAAAGTCGGTTTTATTTTTCAACATACTCTCCTTTTAGGTCGATACA
>NC_046660.1:124944923-124968162 GCF_010883055.1 Belonocnema kinseyi | reverse complement strand
GCGTCATTTGAAGGATCAAGCTCGACGAAAATGGTTCACATTAGTGAATACTAATGCCATTTCTTAGAATTTTCAGGTACTTATCAGACTGCCTAGTATTTTCCACAGGCGTGAAAGTCGTGAGAGTACCTAACGTACAAATTTGTATCAACTCTACACTCCAAGCGGAGAAAATGCACAATGTTCTAGATGCAAAATCAAAGAAGCCTATAGAACTAACTTTAAATTTACAGTATACAAAAAGGTCATATGGGTAATTAACTTACTTTTCTCTCAAACATTATTCGGCTTGGTGTCTCAATTCGGAAAAAACCTCTATCTGCAATGTTTCAATAACAAGGGCGATTGCGATTAGATTAATCGATTCGTGAAATATCGTATAATCGCTTAAATTAATTCATTCAAAATTCAAATTGCTTTTGATTTCATTTTCCCATTGTTGTATTTTAAAGTATTTTTATAAACATTCTTTTACTAAAAAAGAAAAAATCCATCAAAATTAATGGATTTTTAAAAAAAAATCATTTTCTTCGAAGAAAATCGGATAATTTTTTGGTACGATACACCCTGTACAAAAAAGACGCTCGCTATCATAATATTTATGTGTGATAATTGGTTTCCTTTAGTTAGAAAAAAACTGCGCCTAATTTAAATTTTGAATAATGATTCAAAGATTCAACTAGACCGTAATAGGTCTAAAAGGTAATTTTCTTACTGGTACTTTTTTGTTAATTATAAAGGACCCCGTACTAGATACAATTAAAATACCTCTCCGTGAAATTAACAAAAATTTTTCTATTCGGTAAATTCGTTTTATTTTCTTCGAATTTTTTCATCCTGAACAAAATATATGAAGGCTAAAACACAACCCCAAGCGCCTTTTTGACGCCACAGAGCGTCAAATGCTAATAGTGAACCGTGTAAGTACACGCGTCATGCATAAGGGAGATATGCTCGCACAGAATGCATGTTACTATGCATATGTACTTGAACATGCAAAAGTGAGAAGGGTGCAAAAGCGAGTGAGTGAGATAGTCAGTCAGTCATTCAATCACTAAGTCAGTTAATCAGTCACTAAGTCAAGTAGTCAGTCAGTCAGACACTTACCTAATGAGTGAGTGTATGAGTCAAGTCTAGATAAATAGTTCAAATTTTTTATTTAAAATCACACTTTAATTGAAGATTGAACAGAAATTTGTTTTCCTATCAAAAAATGTTTAACGCTCAAAAAGCATAAAAATAATTTACAATTGAGAAACAGACTTCAAAACTACCTCACTTTTTGGCACATTGGAGACAAAAATAAGAATCAAACTTTTCATTAAAAAAACGTTTTTTTAGAAAAAAGTTAAATTTTCTGCGGATATAGTTATATTTTTATATTGAAAAATGGATTTTCAATAAAGTATTAATTACAATTTCAATTAGAGATGCATTTTTAATTAAAATAATGAATCTTTGATAGGAACCCAGTGGGCACCGGAACATCCTAAAGACGACTTTACGACGTCTTTGAATGTCCTGGGACATTCTTCGACATTGAAGTCTAAGTCCCAGGTTCGTTATAAAGACAACTTTATGACGTCCTAAAGACGTTCTATGCCTTGTCTTAAGTTGTCCCAAAGATGTGAGAAGGGTGCAAAAGCGAGCGAGTGAGAGAGTCAGTCAGTCATTCAATCACTAAGTCAGTTAATCAGTCACTAAGTCAGTTAGTCAGTCCGTCAGTCAGACACTTACTTAGTGAGTGAGTGTATGAGTCAGTCAGTCGGTTAGTCACACAGTAAGTCACTAAGTCAGATAGTCAGTCAGTCGATCAGTTATTCAGTCAGTCAGTCAGTTAATCACTAATTCAAGTAGTCAGTCAGTCAGACGCTTCCTCAGTGAGTGTGAGTTAGTCGCTCGGTTAGTCACTCAGGCACTTAGTCGGTCATCAGTCACTAAGTCAGATATTTAGTCAGTCGATCAGTCAGTCAGTCTACCAAACGACCGCCAAAAGATTCCATATAATAAAACTAGTTTTTTTCATAGTTGCTGTGCCAACTTCATGTCGATTGTTCTACTCAGTTAAACATAACCTGAGGTGACATACAATTGGCAGATTCACGCTTATTGAAAATTACCCAGGAAACAAGAAATGATTCTCCACGTTTCAATCGTATTTCAAGTCGTATGAAATATGCATCTTAAAGGGAATGGCAGATTGCTGACGATAGGTTAGAGGTACCAGTGAATCGAAGAAGTGAGCATTTTATGATTCACCAAGAAATATTTCGTTATTGATTTAAAAACTACGGTTAATCGTAATAATACTACTGGGACCCGCGTCGCTTCACTACGCCATCTATTTTTGCAATGCGGCCAAAATGTGAACTCGCGAAACCAAGTAGGATTTTGAAGATTTATTGGAAACTAAGTGTTACATATGTGTAATTTTCATCGTATACAACGAAACACAAGATTTAGTTTAAAACTGTTTTTGTCAAAAAATCATTATTTTAGTATATTCCCAGTGGGTATACTTTAGTATATTCCTTATTTATTAAAAATTGATTTTTTTGAACTTACGATTCATTATTCCTAGTGGGCACACTTGGCTTAAAGTCATCCTAAAGACGTATTTTTGTGGACGTCTTTAGGCTTTTACAAGAAGACGTCATGAGGTCGTAATAAAGACGTTCTAATCTAGGCCCATAAAGTATATCTTAAAGATGTTATCAGTACGGATTAAGGATGTCTTTAAAAAGTCCTATGTCTGGCATTTCGTCGTCTTAAGGATGTCTTGAAAGGATATCCAGGGGACAATGTCGTAAGGATGTCCCTAGGACATCTTTGAAGCATCTTGTATAAGACTATCATTATTCGAAATCAACCCAAATTCAAAGTATTTCTAGATTTTTCTCTCACAAGACTTGAATGCCTAAAAGCTCTGAAATATTACAAAAAACTGATTGAGTCTTAATTTTTAAGGTTTATGTTTTAAAGTTTGACTTAGAAATATTTCGGCTATGAGATTTCTCTAAGTTTTATTGTGAAAATGTAAACGAAACCAAAAACATCATCTAGAGTAAGCCCGAAACTGTTCTAAAAGTGGAAAAACTGTTTTATCATAAGTTTGTAAATTACACGGAGATATCATAAAGTCATCACAAAGACACCATAAAGACATCCTATATGATTTCCGTTCAAAGTTTAAGTTCAATGCGCATAGGAGTTTCACTAGGTCACGTGTGAAATATGAAATACCACAACCCTAAAATCGGTAAAATGGTCTTTTTTAGGACAATGATGAGTCCCTTACTAGGATTACCTGAAAAACTATAATATACAGGATGCATTATCTCATCCCAGTCGCACAACGACTTTTCGTCAGTGTTGCTCGTTGCTGACAGGCCGCACAGTCGCCACCACTGATCTCGCCATCACTGTTTTTGTTAAATGTCCACGTTGTGAGACCCTCTGAATCCGAAAAACAGGTTTTTACGATTGTGTCTGTCCGTCCGTGGATGGTTTTTTTGTTAGAACGATAACTTTCGAAAGAATTGATTGATTGGATTTCCTTTGGTAAATTCTTTTACTATCTTAAAATGAAGGTCAAGTTCGTTAGACAGCCATTTTGCATACAAATTCAAAATGTGTGCGTACTATATTTTGAAAACTTTTGAGACCACTTTTTTCAAAATGTGATACTTTTATTAGGGATGTCTTGAGGACAACCTACAGACGTCCTTAGGATATTATCAAGGACGTCCTGAGGACAACATACGGACATCCTCAGGACGTTATCAAGCATGTCCTAAGGATAACCTGTGAACTTCCTCAGGACGTTTCAGGATGTTATCAAGGATGTCCTGAGGACAACCTACGGAGGTCCTCAGAATGTTATAAAGGATAGCGGTGTGGCTAAACGAACTTTAAATGGGGGTAACAAAATTATTGTATTAGTTTTGTGTAAAATCTGACATGGCCGGTTTTCATCCAATCTCTACGTTTTTAGACTCCCTGAGTCAGAAAAACTATTTTTATGAAGATGTCTGTTTCTCTGTCTGTAGTCGTAGTATTCTGTAGGCACGATAACTTTCGAAGCACGATATGGAAATAGTCGGTAGAAAAAAATGTTGCTTTTTTAAAGCCCTACAATATTATTCTGCTTCGACATTGCATTTCATATTCTTAAGGGTCACATTATACGCACAATGTCGTAGGACATATAAATACGTTTTTAGGACGTTCTTTTGATGTCCTGGTGCCCACAGGGAAGTCACTTATTAGCGTGAAAAAAAATCAGGTCCCTTTTAGGTCTTTTTGGGGCGTCTTTAAGACCAGCCCTGCGGACATCTTTGGGACATCTTTAGGCCATACAAGGAACGTCTTTAAGACGTTCTAAAATTTTCTTTATAAGGAGCCTGGTACTTATACTCCAATGACCAAGAATATCCCAGGACATTTAAAGACTTCCTCAGGACGTCTTTAGGATGTTCCGAAACCCACTGGGTTAGACGAGTATACCCAGGAAACAAAAATCCATTCACTTGCATTTGAATCAATTTCAAGGTCTTCTGAATAGCGTATCTCTCACTGGAATTCCAGATTCCCGCCCATAGGTTAGAGTGAGTTTCGAATGAGAAAACGGCTTTTTCAATCGACCTAGTTAAATGAACAACTTTTAAGAAAATCCTGGCGAACATGTAGTCTATTTTCATTTATAGACTATTTATTGTCAGGGATTTGAATAATTTGTTAAACATTGTTTTTCACATGCTTGCATCACACATCTGAATTTTGAAAATTTTATTATATATTTTACACGGCAAAATATGAATTGTTTCTTTTAATTTACGTTTATAAATTCTCGTTATCACTGAAAGTGAAAAATGAATAAGTTACAATCTGTAGGTTATATGAAACTTCACATTTACCTGATACCAATCTCAATTCACAAAAAATTCACATTTGGATGTTTGTGATGCAAATGGATATGAAAAAATTTCAGAGTTCGTTATTTTTAACACGTGGACTCCTTGCAGCCTTTAGCATGTGCACTGGATAAACTGAATGTTACTGACGCTTAATTCAGTATAAATCTTATAATTCTTGCACAAAATAATCTATTAAAAAGCATTGTGAAAACATAGTTGCAACTAAATAATTATTAAATTTGGAAATAATTAGTCGCATCAATTATAATATATAACAATATTATTTAACTTAAATTTCTTTAATTTTTGTTTAATCAGATTTGTCCTAATCAAATGTATTACTTCATACTTCTCGTTCGGAAAAATTAATTCTTTAAAATTTTAATCTGCATATTCTACTCAGTTAAAAATAACCTGAGGTAATGTACAATTGGCAGATTCATGCTTCTTGAAAATTGACGTGTGTTCATCAGGGTGTTTAAGAAAAAAACAATTTTTTTAATGGTGTTGAAAAGTAGGTCAGTTACACCAATCCCCCCCCCCACTCTTAATTTTTGGGTTCGCTATAGCCCACTAAATGCGCCCCAAATGCGCTGAAATGCGTTACCGATTAAAATTGTTGCCCCACAAAACTGTGGGAATTATGTGAGGTGTTAAGAGAGGCAGCGTAACGCCTCCCCCCCCTCTCCATTTGAAAAATCAAAATTTAAATCACATGATCTTGAAGATCTTCAAATGTGCTCATATGCGTCATAGAGAAAAAATTTTGCGCCACATTGATAACCGAGTTATCAGCGATCGAAATGGGGGGGGGGAGCTGGCGTGATTTTCTAAATTAATAACATTTTTCCAGTGATTTGCAATATAAAGTTGAGGACATCGCTTCTTCCGTCTTCAAATGCGCTCATATGCGCCATAATTTTTTTTTAATTTTAAAAGTTGCCCAAGATATGGAGGAAACAAAATTTTACGAAGTGACGACCAACAAAATAAAAAGCTTGCAATCCGCATTGATGAAGGGAGTTTCCTATGGGGTTTCAAATGCGCTCATATGCGCCATCAAATTTTTTTTAAATATTTTAAATTTCCTAAGATATAGAGGTAAAAAATTTTACGCAGTGATGACCAACAAAATAAAAAGTTTTCAATCCGCATTGATAAAGTGACTTTCCTATGGGGTTTCAAATGCGCTCAGATGCGCTACTTTCAAAATTAACAAATACAATAATCAACCCGCCAATTAACACTTGCTACCGATAAATTAACCGATGATATCTCCACATAACCTAAATTGCAATATAAAAATTGATAATGATCTCTTCAGACAGAATTTCAAATGCGCTCATATGCGTTACTTTCAAAATTGACAAAAAAATCATAATCAACCCCCACACATCCACCTGTTACGACCTACTAACCGATGATATCTCCAAATAAATAAAATTGCAGTATACAAATTTATTTTTCTCTTCGTATAGAATTTCAAATGCGTTCATGTGCGCCACTTTGGAAATTGACAAAAAACCATAATCACCTCCCTCACTACCACTTGTTACGATTTACTATCCGATGATATCTCCAAATAAATTAAATTGCAGTACGAAAATTTAGAATTGTCTCTTCGTATAGGATTTCAAATGCGCTCATATGCGCCAATTTCGAAAATGACAAGAAACAATAATCACCCCCCTCACTACCACTTGTTAAGATTCACTATCCGATGATATCTCCAAATAAATTAAATTGCAGTATGAAAATTTAGAATTGTCTTTTCGTATAGGATTTCAAATGCGCTCATATGCGCCAATTTCGAAATTGACAAAAAACCATAATCAACCCCCTCACTACCACTTGTTACGATCCACTATCCGATTATATCTCCAAATAAATTAAATTGCAGTATACAAATTTATGCTTGTCTCTTCGGATCGATGATAATTAAAAATGAGGGGGTTGATTATGGTTTTTTGTTAATTTCGAAAGTGGCTTATATGAGCGCATTTGAAATCCTATACGAAGAGACAATAATAAATTTGTATAATGCAATTTAATTTATTTGTAGATATCATCGGATAGTGGATCGTAACAAGTGGTTCGGGGTAAAGACCCCGTTGGGTCCCCATTCGGTTAAAATTCCCTATACAAGATCATGGAATAATCGCAGTAGTTTTTTTGCAACGGTAAAAAGTTTTTTAAAAAATAAGAAATATAACGTCTGTTGACTGCTACTTACAGATTATGCGTTTGAACTGTAGCGGTCAACAGGCGTTATAGGTCTCAAATTTTTTTTAACTTTTTATCGTTGAAAAAAAACTATTGCAATTATCCCGTGACCTTCTTGAGGGAATTTTAATGTAGAATCTGAATTTCAACAATTTAAAAGTTGATTTTGCTGCTTTTTGAGATTTTTAAAAAGGAATCGAATGTTGACCCATGGAGTCTTTACGGGTACTTTGTAGAGGCTCCATTCGTTTCCTACGGTCCGCCAGGCATGCTAGTCTGATAACGCTGCACTGAATTTGGCTTATTCCTTTTACTTTCACTTCTGCACCCTTACCACATGAATTACTGCTAAACTTTTTCCCTTATTCAGTGTTTCAGGATAAAAATCGATAGAATTACTTATAGCTTGAAATCTGCTTCTAATTAAAATGTACATCATCAATCCGCTTGTTCACATTCTACCGGAAATTTTTATGGTTATGTTCATAACCAACAACGAAACTAGAACGGGTTAACTGGAATGAAAAGACTATTTTTTCACTAAATCTTTTTGCAAGAAAGTTTCCTCTGTTATTTAGTTTCGTTTTGGAAAATGCTACATACGTTTTCGAAGCAATCATCTATTTATTTATCATATTTAAACAAATGCACACGTGCTAACTTGTGTAAATTTCCAATTTCTATCCCCTAGGAATTTCAGGCTTTGGCCGCAGCGGGCGCTACCTGTTATATCCAGTTAATATCAAGATCATGTCCGTACCCAATTGCCAGTTGCGAAAGACTTCCCACTGGCAGTTGGGTCTCCTTATTATTCCTTCGTGTGCTCGGCTCTGCTTGCGCGAAGAAAAGGGAAATAGGGTGAACCTCGAAGCCTTGCAATGGACAACGCGAAACTCTTAGGTCTAAACGTCGCAACGCTTGAATTGAATATTGCAGGAAAGGCGCGCTTCTCGGCTGCCGGAATTTGTATTCCTATGAATAAGCGATTTTTCGTCCGTCTAGAGATCCCCAACGGGAACAGAAAAAGTGAAAATCCTATTCCTCTAAATCGACCTAGTAAAATGTAAAGGAAACATTTATTCAATCTACTTTTTATTATTAAATCTTTTTATAACTTATAAATACGAATAATATTCGAATATATTTTTTCATATTTCAATAATTTATTTAAAATTAATAAAAAATGCATTACAGAAATCCATTCAAATGTGTGAATTGAAATAACTTTAACTCTAGAGAGGCAGACTTAAATTGATTAAAATTTAAATTTAAAAACTTATATTCCATATGAAGGACTTAAAACAATTTATTACACATATTTTTAGAACGTATTAGAAGGAATTAAATAATCTCAAAATGTTAACACTTTTGGGGATTACAAGACATCTCTGTGAGGTGTATCTGTCCGTACAATTACAAATAATGAAATATATTGAAAACACGCTCTCGTTTAGGGAATAGGAAACTGTGCGGCGGCCGCTACGGAAATAGAAATAAATTAGTTTCTGAGATATCCTGTTCTTATAATGAAATTTTAGACAGATGGAAAAATCGCGAATTAAAAAAAAATAGAATAATCTTCACTTTTACGCTGAAATCTACGCACGTGAACTTTGAACGAATTAATTGTATTTTCAATTAAGAAGATTTATTTTCTAGAAACAAATTAGTTTAATTTTTCATGTACTTCAGTTATGGACGTTCATATGAATGGAATAAAAAAATAATTTTTCTAATTTTTTTTCTTAAATCTATTATAAGCCCAAAAAATAATATTCTTTCGGCAAGAATTGTCGAATATAAATGTTTTTAAAAAGTTACCTACCCTTACACATCACCCATTATTCAGACCTGCCTAATAAAAGTTTGATTGTCGAAATTTAAAAAAATAAAATCCTCCGAAATCTTATTTTCTTACCCCAAGAATGATGGGGTCGATAAGAATGTTTAGCAAGACCCCTAAAAAACCGTCCTTACTATATCCGCACCTACAATGTAAAAATGACAAGTTTTATCGTCGATATTTGAAAATATAAAAATGTCAAAAATCCTATTTTTACATTCTCATCCATACTGAGAAGGTATTAGTTTTATGCGAAAAATGACTTTCGCGAATTTCATCAAATTTTCACGTTTTGAGGACTCCTGAGTCAGAAAAACCAGTTTTTACATCGGTGTCAGCCTGTCTGTCCGGCGTCATCGTCGTCGTTGTTGTTGTGGTTGACTGTATACCGGATAACTTTTGAAAGAATAGTCGAACTGGATTGTTCTTTGGCACACCGTTCGAGGTACCAAGAAGAAAGATCGAGTTCCTTAACCAGCCATTTCTGACTACTTTTCTCAAGATTTCAAAATTCTATCAACAGCCATTTATGGTACATAAAAATATGAACAATTTATCGCCACGACTAATGTGGATGAAATTAAAATGACCAAAGTTATAGGATTTTCAAAATCCAAGAAACCAAACGAAAATGGTCATTTGAAGTCAAAAAAGCGTGATTTGGAAAAAATAGAGGAGAAAAACGTTAACTTTTCAAGGCCCTATATGATTATTTTATTAACTTTTTGAATTTTGTTAAAAGAAATCGAAAATTCAAATGTTGATCACACAAAAAATAATCAATTATATTCTCATCCATAACGAGAAGGTATATTTGAGATAAAAATTAAAAAAGTTTAAACAAAGCAAAATACGAAAATAGATAGATCGACAAAAATTGTGCAACTAAATGAGTTTTACCAATTTTTCATGGATTCCTTTTTTATAGAATAAGTAGTTTTTGTTTTATTCATGAAAAACAAAATTGAAAATCAAAAAATTAAATTTTGTGCAAACGATACAAGACACAAGAATAAATGAGATCACATTTATTTAACGAACAAGGATTTACAAACTTTTTACGAATATTTTTATTTTTTGTATAGGAAGCGAATTTTTTCTTTAATCGTAAAAAAACATGCATCTTATGAATTCATCTTATGAATGCATCTTATAAATTGTAATGATATAAATTTATTGGAATGTTACATATTTGAGCGCAGCTAAAAATATAATTTAATGCAAAATAAGAAACGAATATTAAAGTAATCACGATAAATACAATTTGTACTTTATTTTTGAATATCTTAAGAAGCAATTTCAGGCAGATTTACATAAAAATGTATTATATTTAATATAAAACTGCTGTTCAAGTTAAGCGAACAAATAATGTGATGCATTTTACTATATAGCTTGTGACGAGGTTTGTCCAGTGGCGGACTGGCACGGGGGCGCAGCCGAGAAACCCCGGCTGCGCCCCCCTTAGTTGGCCCCCCAAGGCGCCCCAAAATGATTATATTGTTTCAAAAGATAATTATATTTCAGACTTTAAAAGAAAAAGTGAAAAGAATATCCAATAATATCGACGATTTACGCTTGTAATCCTATAAATAATACCAGAAAGTAATAAAGTGTCCTAGAATTTACACTGAAAAATGTATCGTTTCAATCAATTTATATTATTACAATTCATTATGTGCATTGGTATTGAAACATATGTATTTTACATGTCTTGTTTTTATCATTTACAAAGTGCGCCTTCTATAAAGAAACTATTTTGTTATTAAACAAATTTCATTTTTTTGTTTTCAGTGCTATTTTTAAGATTAAAACAAAGCTTAAAATAAGAACTACGCATTCCATAAAAAATAATTAAGAACTAATTTGGAGCTCTTTTGGAGCTCAAAAATGTTAATTTTGTTTACTTTTTATGTTGTTTTTTACAAATAAAACAAAAACGAGACATCCTATAAAAACCTGATAGGCAAATTTGTATTTTTTTTTAGATGTAAAATTTTATTTTAATTCATATTTTTTTGTAACTTTCATAGCTAGACCACGAAACCGAATTTTTTTTTTGTGTGATCAAAATTTGAATTTTTGATTTAAAAAATATAAAAGGTATTTATGACAGTCTTGGAGAGGGAGGCGTCAAGTTTTCCACACATATGATACGTTCTCGTTATACTCCTTAGAAACAGTTTTTCCTTTTCTCCAGTGACTTTTTTTTTACTAGTCGCACCCAAGATTGGGTCCCAGCCGCGCCCCTGGGTACCCAGTCCGCCACTGGTGCCATCTAATGAAATTTATATTCTGCTATATGAGCGCTCCGAAGAAATAAACTCTTCTTCTCCTCGTTATAATGCAACCTATTGATCTTGGGAACGGTTCAGATATCGACGCTCGCATTCCTAATCGGCGAGCTTCGCCGCTTTCGCGCATTCACGAAGAAGCTAGCATCTGGCAACGTGGATTTTCCCGGTAGACTCTAGATTACTCAGTCTCAGCTCTCGGAAAGCTGGTGAAGAGCAATCCTTGCTCGTAACGCTGAGAAAATATAAACAGGAGAAGAGCTGGCGAGGAACGGGTTTCCCGCTCTTCACGTATTTCGCTCTTAGTCCCTGTTAAAAACAATTTCAGTGTACCGTACCATACCTGTCGGCTCAGCTCACTATTCCTATTGTTAAGCGCTCGTACTTGAGCTCGCTGCTCAGCTGGGCGATATAATGCTCAACCGGAGGCTACTGTATTATGCTGCTTCAGTACGTTCAAACTTTAAATTAAGTCCGATATTCAAACCAGCCGACACTACAACTTTGTATGTAATTCTTTCTACAATTTTTGGATAACTTCCCTGGCGGACCGAAGGAACCGAATGGAGCCTCTACAAAGTACCCGTAAAGACCCCATTGTGTCCCCATTCGGTTCCTCTTTACAAGGCTCAAAAAACAGCAAGATCAACTCTTAAACTGTTGAAATTCGAAACCTACGTTAAATTTTCTAATAGAAACTCGCGGAGTAATCGCAATACTTTTTTTTTTGCAGCGTTACAAATTTTTTAAGATGTCATGAACTTCTGCTGAAGGTGACTTCAAGCGCATCCGTAATAGCTCAAGTAGAATGTTGCGCGCGAAGTTTAAAAATAAAATTCTCTCACTTGCAGTCAACTCAGATTGACTGAGGTTTCCACTGCGTGGCGCTAGCATCCAGACAAAATTCTTAAAGTAACCGACGGAACGCTTATTAACCGCTACTAAAAGAAGATGCACTTGAAGGCACCTACGGCCCATGCAAATGACAGGTATTTAATTTTTTTAAGTTTTTAACGCTGCAAGAAAAAGTATTGCGATTATTCCATGAGTTTATAATGCAAATTTTAACTTAGAATCCGAATTTCAACAATTTTAAAGTTTATTTTGCTTTTTTTTTTAGTTTTTTAAAAAGGAACCAAATGGGGACACAATGGAGTCTTTACGGGTACTTTGTAGAGGCTCCATTCGGTTCTTTCGGTCCACCAGGGTTAATAATGTATTCCACTCCGTATGTCTCTTAGTACACATTATAATGAAAAATGTCATATAAATGCACATTTCTTTTCAACATGAAAATCATAATAAAGATCCAACTGTTAAAAATTTAAGTTTCAATTCTTAGCTGTTGAATATTTAAATAAATTAAAAATTTAAGTTTCAACTGTATAATACTAAAGGCAATTTAAAATAGAATTACCAGCTGTCCTATTTAGCAATGCATACTTATTAAATTGTACAAAAATTGTATATACCCTGACATCGTCTATAGCTAAATTTGAACATGAAATTACCTAAAATATTATAGAAAGCGAACCATAGTCAGATTTATATTATTTATTTGTTATTGTATTATATTTTAATATATTTCTTTTTTCTTTGCCCAAAGAAAGTCTTATTCAGGAAATTTTTGTAGAAGAATTTCTTTCTTCTGTTTACTTTTTGTAAATAAAAATAGGAAAACCATGTCAGTGATATGCTATTTGAAAACGACTTTTATTAATAAAATTTACCTTACTCACCCGAGTCGAAATTTAGACCCTACTTTGAAGTTGCCGCTTCTTATTAGAACCTGTTATGGCGCTATTTAAACTAATCGCCCATGCTTTATAAACTTTTAACTCCTAGAGAATGAAACATTAGAGTCTCCTTTGAGGCTGTAACACCTCTGAAAATACTTTGAATCTTTAGAGCCTACATTTTTATAACTCAAGATCCTACTTTAACGCTGTTTAGCCTCTCCTTCAATAATGACCCTATATTGAATCTTTTAAGCCTACAATGTTCGAACTTCATGAAAATAAAGTAAAAAATATTTTTTACTTAGGTTAATTGAACTCATTGGTCATCTTAATGACTGAATGCACACTTAATTAACAGAAATATTTAATTCAACATTCAACCTAATTTCATTAATTATTTATATATAAATCAATACATCTTTGCAATCCTTAATCACAGAAAAATATTTTCTCTTAACTGAAAATGCTGAAAATTTTTATGAGAATAATATTAATCATGGAAAATTATTAAATATTGTCGATTCATAAGTAATTATAAACATTTTTATCGATAATTAATAAAAGTTTGTGTATTAAACAGCCATGTCCTAGGCGGAAAAATTATGTATACATTATGTATAGCGTGAAGTTTTATATATAATTTTCATGTGTTTCATATAAAAAAAATGTATAAAACAAATGAATATTATATATAATGCAACATACTATGTATAAACTATACATAATATTCCTAACTGGGGTAGGTGATTGAGAATCACACCAAATTATAAGAATAAAATATTTTCTATCGTAAACGATAAATATTATGTATGAAATAAAAAAATTTTAAAATATATTGAAATATATTTTTAATAATTATAATTCAATTCACAGATTGTCATTAAATTTTCTTACAGTATTGCAGTTAATTTATTTGCAACATGATATTATGGAGAAAATAATTTTTTCCAAGGAACAGTACCACTTTTCCTATGGTTTGGTCATTTTAGTTACTAAACGATAATAATTGAGAGTTTTTGAAACCTTTTCTTAGAGAAATATTACTATTCACGTGTTTACTACTTGATTTAGGAGGAAACAGCATTTTTTTTGTTAGAAAATGTTAACTGTTCTAATATTTTTATCATATTTGTTGGAGAATAAGTGCAGCCAAATGTATGAAAAATAATTAACTATTCATTTCGAATTTTGAGACGACGAGACAACTGGCTATAAAACCAGTACTGTTATTTTTAATATAAACTTATTTTTCTGATGAATATTAGATTGAATCTTTAACTCAATATTTGCATTTTTCAGTATAATTGGATTAATTATGATGCTGAACGACTTTTTTTAAATCTTTGCTTAATAAAGAGATAAAAAGATATTTTTATTGAAATCAACAAGTTTGAAATTGTATTCATTTAAGTAATAAATAACACAGAATCAAGTTTAAATATGTAGGCTCAAGTTCTTTTAAAGCGTACACCGAGAAAATGATATCGCAAGAATTGCACTATATACCGTAATACCTGAACCATATATCGCAATTATTACATTATAATATCGTAAAACCGTGATATCGTGCATTGCAAGATTTTCCATTATATTATTATTTTATTATATTATATATACCGATGGGTCCTAAAAGAAAGTACGCAACTTACGGTGACGAATAAAATCTACGCAACTCGTAAGGAGTAATAGAAAATACGCAACTCGTGGTAGCGGATAGAAACTACATAACTTCATTTTTTCGGATTTTAAGTTATTGTCCGAAACTATTAGAGTGTGTCGAAAGACGTAATATGAACGCTGAGTTTTTTGTATTGATCAATTTAAAGCGCATTAATCAATAAATAACAAATTCACGTAACTCCTTTTTGAACGTGAATTCGTAATGAAAGTACGTAACTCGGCTAAAATAGTTCTGACCTTCACCGTGGCGCCAGTTTTGCTGTCATTAATTTACATTGATCAAAATAAACGTAAACTCAAACGAAGTAATCTACATAATATTTGATTATATGATAATAAAATATTATGAAAATAATCTTTAAGAATCATAAATAGTGTATTATCAAAGGTGAAACTCACATATTATGGAACCTTTTACGCTAAGCTTTGAAAAAGGGCCGATTTCGGACACTTTTAGCGTAAAAGTAGTCTAAAATACATTGAAATCGCTGCTCATTTAGAACCTACTTTACAGCTTCCAGCCCCTATTAAGGAAGTAGTTACGGCTTCAAAGTAGGGCCTAAATATCGTCTCGGGCAGAGTTCGCCTTTTAATTTTTTTCTTCAAGACGCCCCACACTAACAGTTACAATGTGTGAGCGCCGCATCGCACACAGGTTAAAATATAACCTTTGCCATCAACTATTTCCGCAAGGTTTACAAATTTATGCTGACATTCTTTAAGATGCACTCGGATATTATTTTCTATTAAAAATTTTTTTTCTTCGTCCGACTCTTCAGCAACTTCTTCTTCCGCATTTTGCTATTCTTCCATATCCCTGATATCCATATATTTCTCGCTGAAGATGTTCTCTTGATCTTCTTGCAAGAAGTCGGCCATCTTAAGGGCATGTGACACAACTAAATACCTATATTGCCGACCTCACTTTATCAGTTCACTGAATGTTTTTTTTTGAACCTAAGAACTTTTTTTGTAAATAAAGTATCGAGCTGAATCTTTGGGAAATTTATTAGAGTACAATAAAGTATGTTTAGGTACTACATTTTGGTAGGAACTCTACTGAAAATTATTTCATCTTTTTTCTGAACCTCGACATTTTTTGAACGTTCGAACTTTTTTTATACATAAAATATCGGTCTCAAACTTTGAGAAATTCAAGAGCCGAAAGAAAACTACGTTAAAGTACAAAGCTTAATAATAAAAGATGTAAAAAAATATATTTCTACAATCAATTCCAACGGCATCAGCCGGTAACGTTGTACACGAAAATGCGAACCCTGGCGAACCCTGGCGAACACTAGACGAAGCTCTTAGAGGGTTCGTATTTTCGTATACAACGTTACCGGCTGATGCCGTTGGAATTGATTGTTGAAATTTTTTTTTACATCTTATATTATTAAGATTTGTACTTTAACGTAGTTTTCTTTCGGCTCTTGCATTTCTCAAAGTTTGAGACCGATCTTTTATGTATAAAAAAAGTTCGAACGTTCAAAAATGTCGACGTTCAGAAAAAAGATGAAATAATTTTCAATAGAGTTCCTACCAAAATGCAGTACCTAAACGTACTTTATTATACTCTAATACATTTTCCAAAGTTTCAGCTCAATATTTTATTGACAACAAAAGTTCTTAGGTTCAAAAAAATATTCAGTGAGCTGATGAAGTGAGGCCGATAATATAGGTATTTGGCTGTGTCACATGCCCTTGATCATATTCGCTCCACTGCCCGTTGTACACGCATACATTTCATCTACAAGTAGCTTGCACTCTTGTGAAATATCTCTTATAACTTTTCGCAGATAATAAGAAGTATACACTGTAAAAAAAGATTTGTGTAAAATTACAAAGTTTCGGAAAGTTACATATTGTATCATTGTAAATATCACACACTTCACTGTGTGGTTTTACAAAAATGTGTGAAATTACATCCTCTAGCGATGTAAATAAAAGGATCCTCGAACAGCAGTGTAATATTTAACACTCGATAAAAACAAAATTACACATTCCCTCGTAGGAACTTTACATTCAGAAGTGAAAATTCAGTCGCAGCGTGTAAAAATACCATGCATCGGTAAGATCACTTTCCTGTGATTGAAAATTACATTGAAATTTTAAATTTGACTAAAAATCTTTCATTTTACACTTGCAGAAACTGTAAGATTTTTCATTTATAATTAATTAAAAATTTAGAATAATTAATCAAATAATATGTGAATACGAAAGCGTCTCTCGTTTTTGTTGTTTATCGATGCGTTCATTGTCTAATTTTGGAGAAATTGCCAGCGATGTTCAACTTTTTTGACAGCTTTCCAACAAACATAGATAAAATTCAAGCTATTCCTATTTTGCTTTTTACATTTTCTGCTATTGGAACGGAAAAATGCGTTTATTCAAAATGTATCTTTCATATTTTTGTTACGTAATATTTAAAGATCGAAAAAATACCCATAGTATCTTATGCGTTTTAGGTAGGTGGTAACGTATCCGGCTTATGTTTCTCAATCTCCATGAAATTATACGAAGTTTGAGCTTGGAGTGTTCGAAACCTGTCGCCCTGATAAATTTTATTTTATTCTTTCACATAATGAATTTTACATTTTCGTGTGTAAAATTACCGGCCGCATTGGAATATCACAACAGATTAAATTGCAAAATTATTCGCTAGGTGGATTCTTACAATTTTTCGTCAAGTTACTCCGACACACGAGGGTCCTTTTATTTACATCCACCAGAGATGTAAAATTCAATAGATTTTTTTTACAGTGTATCGTTCCTCAAGAACTTTAGCGTCTAATTTTCTGAGTAGCATTTTCCCGTCTTCATGATTTTTATGATTATTTTTCGAATAATTTTGATAACATTCTTCAGAAAAAAATTTTATTAAATGATATCAAAACATCGTATAGGAATTTCTATAACTCTACTCTGTTAATTTATCAATATAACCAGTCACCTCTTTCAGTTCCTCCTTAATTTCTTGTCTAATGTTTGTAGCTCCAAGCCCCGTTTCATTTTCAATCGATTTGGCCAACGCAACGAATTTTTCGTCGCCAAGAGATTTTAGAAATGTATCTAAAAAATCGATCAATCCTTCGCCTTGGATCGGCGAACATGGTCAGCCATTTAGAGTGACCAATTGAGGAGTTCTGGACAAGAAGGCAACAGGCGCTCGAGAACGAGTGAAAGTATTGTCCAGACTGTGACGTCAGGTATCAAAAGTGAAATTCGAAATTTGAAAAAACCAAAAATATAGTTAGATAGCTCTTGAAAAATGAACCTGAGTCGCCATTTACAGTTTTTCTCTCCGGCTGCAACTTTTCCAGTAAATAAATAAAAACTGACTTTTTTAAATTGAAAAAACCATGTTTTTTCACGTTCAACTCGCCGTAAGTAATTCGTTTCCCAACTAATCAACCAATTTCTTTTTGAGTTTTATTTGTGACACTCTAGCGGAGGCACAGTGTCCAAAATAGGGTCAAACGTTAATTTCTAATGTTTTTTTTTAATCCGAATGAAAAACCACGTTTTTAGACTTTCACATTAAAAAAGTGAGCGAGGAAGTTTCAGCTACGACAAACTTCAAGCGAACGAATTTTCCGCCAAAGTATTGGCCAACTTCTTGGAAAATCTCAATTCGATTTGATTTTCAGTTCCATAATTACAGTGAGTTTATTACGAGCTCGCGACGCGACACCAAAGGATTTTTCAGGGGACGCCGCGCCGCCGGAACGCTGACTAATGCGAGCGAGTGAACAAAACAAAGGATGGGCAAGGACGATGTTTCAGGCTTCAGGCAGCGTCTTCTGAAAAATCCTGTGGTCTCGCGTCGCGAGCTCGTAATAAACTCGCTATAATTATGGAAATAAAAATCAAATCGAATTGAGATTTTCCAAAAAGTTGGCCAATACTTTGGCGAAAAATTCGTTCTCTTGAAGTTTGTCGTAGCTGAAACTTCCTCGCTCACTTTTTTAATGTGAAAGTCTAAAAACGTGGTTTTTCTTTTGGATTAAAAAAAAAACATTAGAAATTAACGTTTGACCCTTTTTGGACACTGTAGCCTCCGCTAGAGTGTCACAAATAAAACTCAAAAAGAAATTGGTTGATTAGTTGATAAACGAATTACTTACGGCGAGTTGAACGTGAAAAAACATGGTTTTTTCAATTAAAAAAAGTCAGTTTTTATTTATTTACTGGAAAATTTGCAGCCGGAGAGAAAAACTGTAAATGGAGACTCAGGTTCATTTTTCAAGAGCTATCTAACTATATTTTTGGTTTTTTCAAATTTTACTTTTGATGCCTGACGTCACTGCCTGGACAATACTTTTACTCGTTCCCGAGCGCCTGTCGCCTTCTTGTCCAGAACTCCTCAATTTGACAAGGCCTTTTATAATTTTATCGGCAATACAAAACACTTTTAAGATTTCGAGACCCCCAGAATCCGAAAAAAACAGTTTTAAAATGCTATCTGTATGTCGTTATTGCCGTTTGTATATTGGATAACTTTTAAAAGACCAATCTAATTGGATTGTTCTTTGGCACGCATATTACGGATCCAAAGAGAAATGAAGGGTGGAGATTCAAAAGTGTATAAGAGCCATTTTTCAAATTATCTAAACCGAAGGAAAAACGTTTTTATTTTGACATTTTTCAGTATATTATTAATTTGTAAAATATTATTAGTAGATTATTATCAAATATATAACTTCTGAAAATGTTAAGCACTTCTGATAAAAATTACGAAAGATAGAGCCTTTTCAAATTTTACCACGTATAAGTCGAGGGGGTTTGAAAATTCAAAACTGTATACGAGCCAATAATGATCACGTTAGATCGGGCACTTGGAATGAAAGTTTAAAACGCACATGTTAAAATGCATAGAAATTTAAGGGAAGAAACCTAGTTTTCGCTTTATTGAAAATTTTGTATGAATATTTGATTATTTACAACATGATGTACTATGGAAAAATATATTTAATAAAATTTATTTTGCGATTGACCATAGTATTGTGATGTTTCGGCGACTAGCATAATACTTTTGGCATCAAAATATACAGAAAAGAATATACTATTCAGATATATAAGAAAATTTTATCATTTTCAAGTTTAAAAGGCTTAAAGAGAGTATAATATTAAGAGGCGATCCTTACTTTGACAATTAACAATATTTGTTAGTGAGGCGAATGTTTTTATATGCAGTAGTGCATTAAATTCCTATTGGCGCTACCCTTAGATAACATTCTATCACGCGTATGTTTATTAAATGAAACGTACACATCATAGAACTTTCATAAGATTCCATTGACTCTTACACAGTTTTGAATTTCCAATATGGCTCGACTTACCAAAACGCATTTTTTTTTTAATTCTCAATCGAAAACTATTTTGAGTTTTGCACTGCTTTTAAAGCCAAAATAACGGCCTTCGATTGAAGATAAAGAAATTTATATAAAACCGTATTTCGAAAAAAATGGCTCTTATACACTTTTGAATTTCCACCCTTTAAATATCGAGTTCGTTAACTAGGTATTTTGGATGAAAATTTAAAAAGTTAGAGTTACTTCAAATTTTTGAGACCATTTTTTCAAGATTTAAAAATTCTATGTGCAGTTATTCATAGTTTAATAGTTATTCATTTATAATAGCTCTAAAAGATTATCTTAACAACTTCTAGAATTTTTTGGAAAATTCAATTTTTGATCTCACAAAGAATAATTAGAAATTCCCTTTTGCGGTCAAACTATGCAAGATACGAAAAAAATTAATCACCAAAAAAATTGCGAATATTCTATTAGTCATATTTAAATTTAAGCTATGTTAGTTTCACATGTTTTTAAATTCAATAAGAAAGGTACTCCGACGAATAATATATAAAAATAAAAAAGTGCTACATGCTTCTGACTTTGAAAAGGAAAAAAAATTTTGCTTACAGCGATTTTTAATAAACAACCTTCCGTAATACAAGTGAACTCGTCTTCCTCTTCATCATATTCAAAACACTCATGAGCAAAGCTGCTAAACGACATTCCAAACATTTTGATATTCACTGAGAAAAGTGTTTATTTGAATCAAACAAATTTGGTTTGAATCAAACCAATTATTTCTTTAATATGGGGTCAAACAAATGTTTGCTTCATTCAAATAAATTTTTTGTTTGTCCTTATTCGTTTAGGACAAATAAATGTTAGGTTTGTTTAAATAAATTTCTTATTTAAAATAAGTAAAGCTCTTGTTAACATTGAATATATATTTTTTAAATTAATTAAAGATTTTGTTCAAGTGAAATAAATCTTTTTTTTACAATGAACCTCAAAATTGAGCATTCTTTATAAAAATAATGTATATAACAATGTATCCGAATGCTTCGTTTTGGTTAATTTTTAACTCTTTGCCTCTTATTTTTGTATTGAACAATCATGAATCAGAATAATGAGAAATCAATCAGAGTTAGACATTTGAAATGAATGTACATATAAGTGTTCCTTCTTTTAAGTATGCAGTGATAATTATAATAGAAAAAAAAACATGATTGATTTCATAAATCATCTTTATAAAGAAAGGAAGTTAGTATTGAAAAAGTCTTATTACTCACATCCGAAATCTTCCATTATATCCAAGATAAAAACCCTAAACTTCAAGTAGTTCCTAAACTAAAGATGTTACGTCCATTTTCCAATTAATTTATGATTTTATAGTAAATCAGAACCTTTAGGATAATACAGCACTGCAAAAATACGAATTCCATCAAATAAATCACATGATCGATTAATTAATTTTGATTCTAGGTTAATCCCTTAGGAGCCGCGGGCAGCGCTTTAGCTTGCCTAGCGGCACTCTGTAGTACTGCTTTGTACTGTATTTTTTGTTTGAATCAAATAAATTTTTTAATAAATTCGAATAAACATATGTTGAACAAATGCATTATTTAATAAAAGTCAATTTTTTATTCAAATCAAACAAATTGTACTAAACAAATTATTTATTTCAATCAATAAGGCAAATTGTTTCCATTTTTTAAAATTAAATAAACCTTTTTTTAACTGAAGCAAAAATTTTGCTTGATTGAATTATATGAATTCAAATAAATTTTGTTGTTTGATTCAAACAAACAGTTTTCTGAGTGTTGCTTTAACATTTTCGTTTTTAAACGCTTTAAGATTAGTGAATTATTTTCACAGGCACATGGCCATGCCAGAATAAAAGTGTCGAATAAAAAAAGACAATCAAAAAAGTGAAACCCAAAGCTAAAGTTCACGACTTCGAAAGCGTGATTGATCTAATTTCGTTTACAAATATAAAATAATATTAACAATGAAAGTGGTAAGCGTCGACGTTCGAGAGTTTATGCGTATTTGGCGTCATATGCACGTTGTTACCACCCAGCAAACACGTTCTGTAACTATTCCCGACCAAAAAAGGAACTGTGTTCTATAATAGTTGTTACAAGATGGTGACAGAACTGTTCTAGAACAAAAAGGTAACAGTGTTCTAGAACACTGTGGCAAAATTGTAATAGAACTTTTCTCGAAATATGGGATAGCACTGTTCTGTAACAGTTGCTGTGGAATTGTTCTAGAACAAACTGATCACAGACGTTCTATGATATTTGTTGTAAGTTTGTTCTAGAACTTTTACCTAATGGTGTTATATCGAAGTTATAAAACCTTGTTACAAGTGTGTACTAGAACAAATTATAAAAAAAGTTTCATAACTGCTCCAGGACACTTGTTACGTAATTGTTCTCCAACTGAACAATCACAGACGTTCTGTAACATTTGTTTCAAGTATGTTCTAGAACTGTGCCATAATACTGTTATAGTGAAGTTCTAGAACGAACTTAAAAGTGGGTTCTAGAACAATTCAGGGACAAAAATGATTAACTGTTCCAGAACAGTTGTTACGTAATTGTTTTAGAAGTGACCAATCACAGACGTGCTGTAACATTTGATCCAAGCTTGTTCTAGAACTGTTCCGAAATAGTGTATGAGAAGTTCTAGAATCCTTTTACAAATGTGTTTTAGAATAAGTCAAGAACAAAAATTGAGATCTGTTAGTTAACAGTTCTACCACTAAAGTTCTAGCGTTTCAAGTTCTAGCACTAATAACGAATCACAGACGATCTTTATTATTGTCTATATTATTCCTGAAATGTTGTCACAGGCTTAAGATGGTTACTGCCCAACATATCGAAGGCATTTTTGGTTAGAGTTGGATTTTCATTTGATTATTTTTCACGGGCCTGTGCCGGTATATATTATCAGTCACGAACACATTTTTTTAATGCAATCAGGTGATCTGGTGAGAGCAGTCTGCCCCGACATATTGGACAAAACCTGGTTTTTACCCCATCATTGACGGACTGAGTTGCAGTCAAGTACACGTTGGGGGAACTTACATATTATTAATTGATATTATATATATATATATATATACAGAATCAAATCGAAGGGCAGTCGCGGACAATTGTCCAGGGGTGGTCCCGAAGGAATGAACCCCCAAGCGGAGGTGTGAAAACCGTGCCGAAAGCTGAATGGCACCTGGGTGAGGTGT
>NC_046660.1:124933739-124944823 GCF_010883055.1 Belonocnema kinseyi | reverse complement strand
AAGTCAAAAGTTGCGCCAACCAGATTGGCCTGTAACTTCCCCTCTGCACGAGGGGCGCTCTACCCGTAGCAGTCCTCTGCCAAGGGAATGGTTATGGAAAAACCGTTTGCAGGTTCTTTATGAAACTTTTACTGGTTTCATAAAGAAAAGAATCAGATTAAACCAGAAGACCCAAGACGCCTCTCCTGAGGGAAGCAGATTGGCTACTTGCAGGCACACGAATGGGCCTGAAAATATTACCAGCGGGGACCAACTGGGAGGTTTCTACTTCAAGCCGTAACCTTCTCATCTGTAAATAAACAGATGATCGGGGAACCGCTTCGCCTTTAGCTTTGGAGTTATTTTATTTATTGGAGGATTTTTAAGGTAATTCCTACCTAAGATCTCTAGGAATCTGAATCTGCTCAGCAGAGTCCAGACTCCCACAACTGGCTCCGACAAGTCCGCTGCTGAGATCTCCCATATTTACGAATATATCTAATAGTTTTCCTTTTAAAGTAGGACTTCCCTGGCAAAATTGCCAAAGATTTTGCGTACCTTTTCACTGACCAAGTGGCCAGCTACAATAGGCCACTCTCTTTGTTCGCCCTCCATCATTGACGAGAGTGCCACACGTTGGTTCTCATAAAGGGGGAAATCCAAAAGTACGTGTCTCATTGTCTCTTCAGACCAGCAGAGTAGATAGGGGCAATGAGAATCGCGTTGAATTTGATTAATCAATCAGGTGATTGTCAACCAAGTCAAAAGTTGCGCCAACCAGATTGGCCTGTAACTTCCCCTCTGCACGAGGGGCGCTCTACCCGTAGCAGTCCTCTGCCAAGGGAATGGTTATGGAAAAAACCGTTCTCAGGTTCTTTATGAAACTTTTACTGGTTTTATAAAGAATCAGATCAAACCAGAAGACCCAAACACCTCTCCTGAGGGAAGCAGATTGGCTACTTGCAGGCACACGAATGGGCCTGAAAATATTATAGAGATCTCGCAAGCCTTTATGATTGATTTCGTTAGTTTTTCCGGGTATTTCTCTACATCTCTATTAGATTCTAGTGGGGCTTTGGATAGGAAAGCATCGAGAGATGCTTTAAGGCTTCCGTCAAACTTCGGTCTGTCCACCTTCTTAAAAAGAAACCGTCCAGGTCTCCGTTCGGAAGGTTGCCTTTTCCCTCCAAAGTTGGATCTTGTTCTGCAAGAGATCCTTATTTCGATGACTCTATGATCACTAGTAGGGATTCCATCTAAGACTGTCCTACCCTTTACATGCGGATACATATTTCTTGATACTAGCGTCAATTCATCTAAGTTTCTTTTCCGTTATGACAATAGGTCGCTAGCTGTGCAGGATCATTGATCAGTCTCAAATCATACTACGAGATGAACTGCTCTACCGCTATTCTCTTCTCATCAGTAACACAACCTCCCCAGGACGGGGACTTTGCGTTTGCGTCAACAGAAATGATATATCGCTCACCCCTCAGTTCATCAAGAACAAAACCCAGATGACCAAGATACGGCTCTATTGGATCTGCAAACTGAGAGTAGCTTGAGATCGCATAAAAAGAACCGCAGGGTGTGTTCACCTGTATACAGACACAGTGTTCTGTCGACAGGTGACGCAATACGATCATATTCACATCATCCTTAAGAGCCATTATTGCCGCCTTTGGCCTACTTTCTATGAAAGCTACTTTCGCCTTTGAGCCTAAACCAGCAATACCTTTAGCACAAAGATAGGGTTCTTGCATAAGAAGCAAATCAACCCCGTGCTCTATCACCTCTTTTCTAATTTCTCCGGTAACCTTGTTATCGTGGTTAAGATTTAATTGCCATAAAATAAATTCCTTTCCTATCCTAGTTCTGAGCCTTGCTTTATTCTCATTCAAAGCGAAAGTTCTTACAGACCTATCCATGTTTCTAGGGAGGCTGTCAGACAGTCTAGAGGTAGTTCTAGACTCCAGACAGCGCGCATGAGGGCTAGTCCCGGCATTGGGACCAGCGGGGATATTACCGAGAACTCGTGGTAGCACTCTGTCACACCTCGTCATACGCACAAAGCAAGTTTTAAGATTTTTAGTTATATTCAGTGATGGTAATTATAATTTAATTATGAATTATAGAGTAGTATCTGTTGCCACTACAACTCAATGTCAAACTACATCCATCGTCCTGCCTTTAAAATATTGTTATTGGCTTTAGCCAGAGCCTGCGATCAACCCCACATTATGTCGTGAATGTTCATCACAATCAGCTCGTCACCACAGGCGTTAATTAGCACAAAATTAGCGCCCGTGGCCGGCAGCCGCAGTCCTCGCCCTTCAGCACCCATTTACATAGGCAATCCAGACCAGGAGACCGCAACCACCATGTTACAGGAGACAAGCAACTGTTGGGCTGTTTTAAAGCTAAACCGACGACTGTTGACTACTTGCTACAGCATCTCGTTCAGCTATCAGCCTCGTTCAACGTTCGACAGGCCTCATAACGTTAATCATAAAGACCAACGTAGGCGTTGTCTTTTGCACCTGAGCAAGTCGCTTCTAGGTTAACCCATATAGGTTCCGCCTAGGGCAGCTATTACGAAGTGCTCGGCCAAAGCTGGGTGCTGCACTTCCCTGGCTCGTAACCCTGGTCCAGAGAAATGTATCTGGACAGGGCTGCTCACAGTTGGCTACTGTCAATCGACATTTCACCAGAACCTTCGGTCAACTTCACAGTGTATCGTGAGAGTTCACCAGAATCAGTTTGTTGCTACGGGTGTGTATGCTATGCGCATTAACGCCCGTAACCAATGAATAGACTTTTATGGACCCTCCTGCAGGGAACAGCGTGCTTACCGACAGACAGGCAAGTTCCTTCAGAACGCTACCTTATGACGAACAACATATCACTGCCTAACAGGAAAAGGTTGTCCAGGGTTTCCTTGAAGCAAGCACCACTGTACTCACAACTTGACAGGTAAATCCTATCGAACCACCCTTGCGGAGACGGCGTGTTTGCCACCTGACAGGTAGAGTTTTTGTAGAACCTCCTTGCGTTAAGCATTGGGCCGTTTGCCCAGCAGAGGTGTCTTTCCGAGTTCATTCACGTAACAAAGCTAGAGAGAAATAGAGAGCACTTGGTAATTAAGCGCAGGGTGGTGATCCCCGGCGCCAGTCCGCATTTTCGCCCATACATCTCGACCGCCTGGACCTCGTAAGGCCAGGACGGCGTCGCACCTCCACGCTCAACCATTCACCGGCCGGCGCTTCATTGACTAAGGGAGTTACTAATGCAGTAAGCTACATACTATATCTCTCTGCTGATTCGTCTAACGAACCTCGATCACCACTCAACGTAGTGATGAGGAACGCAACGCACAAGACCAGGTACCGAATTTAGCCGCCTCTCCCTACTCACTCCTAAGAGGGAGGGTACAGGCGTTGCCCACCTAGCACGAACGAGGACGTATCGGTTTGGTACACGGCCAGGGCACTCATAGGGCAAGCCCTACTCGGCCCCAAGAAGATAGGGACAGTGGGAATCTCGTTAATCCATTCATGCACGTCACTAATTAGATGAAGAGGCATTTGGCTACTTTTTTTTTTTTGAAAGGAGGGGAAACGCATTACGCACAACCGGTTTGAACCTCAAGGGTTCTTAACCGAATGTGGGACTCTGTCACCGTAGTGACCATACTTACTAAAACCACCTCCTTATTTTGCGCCTCGAGTCGGGAGGCTTCACCATTATTTGTTCAGAAGGATGGTGAAACGGAACAAACATCATCCCCGCGGCACCAAGGATTTGCGATGCCGCCTAGCATTTGTTCTTAACTTTTGGACTTAGCCTATGCCTTGTCTCGCAGCTCTTCCTTTAATGGATGTGGTGTTATTAAACATCCGGAAGGCTGCTAGTCCACCTATGAGCACTCTCGACAACATGGTTTTGAGGTCTTTCTTTTAAAAACCCCAACCAGCCAGATCTTCGGCTGCGTCGTGTGCCCATACACCCTTCCAATTTAAGATGGACGTTGTAAATATGATCTTAGCTTGAGGCATGTTGAGTGTTACATGCACGTAAGCAGCTATTCCCGGGTTTTGCTTGTAGTAATTCACCTTATTGCAATGAGCCTTTCGCAAATCGAATTACGCATTTACAATCTGTGAATCCACAACCAAAATCGATTGCTCCTTTATAGCTACAATATCTGGCTTCCTGATTCAAAGTTTCCGTTGCACTGCAACCTGCTCTGCAACTTCTATCTGTGAATCTTCCTCTGGCTGTTCTTGACCTAGTGGGTGAAGCACTAATGCGAAATCGACAGGAATTGATGAAGTCTTTCCCAGTGAGGAACCTGGTTCCATCCTGAATCCATATGTGTTGGCCCGGCGTCTTATTGGATTCTGTGAACCCTACCCCATCCACAGAATGGTGAAGTTTCTTTGCCCACATCATATTTATTTCATCATATGAATTCATTTTGATTCTCTGGTCCATCAATCTTCGATCGCATTGGTCGATTTCTTTTTGTTGAAATCCGTGAGCGGCTTGATTGACTCCGATCACTAATGACTTCAGTCTTTGTATTCATAATAATGGTGCCACCCATCTCATCGCCGGAATTTCTAGTCCACCGTCCTGGACTTTTGCATGGATGTAAGCATTTGGCACATCATGCGGCAGATTTAGCCATTGTCTAATGGCTCCTCTTACCCTTTTGTCGGCACTCTTTAAAGTGCCGAGCATGACGTTGCCCAATGCATGCTGATGGTATAGTTTTGGGATCACGTATGTACGGAGAGCGAAAAGTCTCTGTTGTGGTTTTAGAGGGCCCCTTTTTAGGCTCTCCAAGTCCTTTACTAGGATTTCATTTACAGAGACTTTCTCTCTCCCAGCCCACGTGTATGGTATTCCCAAATACACCCATGAGTCCGCTTCTGGATAGCACTCTCAATTTTCTTTCAGCCACTGTGAACTGTGTGTCAATGTCCACAGTAGTGACTTTGTCTCTGGGAGATGGTTTAAAACCGAGAGTGAAACTTTAATCAATATTTCTGGTTAAACCACACTTCGACAAAAATTCAACTAGCCGATTCAACAAGATTTGTAAGCCTCGCGATGTTGTTGCGTATAGGTTTACATCGTCTACAAAGGCTGAAGCGTTGACACTGCGATCTCCGACTTTTACCCCTACTTCATTAGGTAGGGCTTCGAGAAGTCGATGCATGAGAATGTTAAATATAGGCGAGGACAACGGGTCGCCCTGCCTTACACCTCTTCTCGGATATATTTGTCGGAGATCCATCCATGTCCTTGTAGGATTGTGAACCCTTGGCTGTATACATGTTTAATGTAATTAACAAATCCTGTTGGTGCTCCAAACGATTTCATAGCTGCTATTAATGCCGGATGTGAAACAGATGGAAACGCTTTCGCGACATCCACCGATGCCATATACAGAGGCTTGAAACACTGATGCTGTTGTTTCAGTATATAGTCAAGTTGAAAGGTGTTATCCCTGCACCCATCAATATAACTTCTAAAGCCTCTCTGACGTTCATCGATGTGAATCGTCTGTTCCAATCTGCAGGCTAGGATTCTATGCAAACCTCTTACGATCACAGACGGAATTGTGATAAGTCTGTATTTTTCCGGTTCGTCTTCGTGACCTTTTTTGGGATGAAAATGGTCCTTGACGCTAGCAAGCTATCCGGCAATTTTCCTGTCCAGAGGATCAGGTTATAGATACAGGTCAGTATTCCTTTCGGAAACTTTCCATAATCTTTACCCGTTAAGCCATCAGGGATAGGAGCAGTTTTTGTTTAAACTCCATTTTTGATGACTTCTTCTATTGAAACGGGTTGCCATAAATCATTTATTTGGACTTCAGGTTCTTGTAGTTCTGGTTCGGCTTCAGAATGCTGTGTCATTACATTTCGCCAAAATGGTTCCATGATCTCTCTTCTGGGCTGTGTGGTCTCCGTTGAACCGTTTAGTATATTCTCCACACATCTCCTTCTGCTCTTGTTATAGAGAGCTTGACACAAAGCATATTCCTTTCTTCTCTGCTTTCTCTTGCTGGAAGCTATCTGAGTGCGCGGTTTCCTGATCATAAGAAATTCCGGCGGGATGGTTGGCGTGATTGACTTTATGTAAAGGGCTAGTCTAGTCGCAATGTGCTCTTTTGTTTGCACTCTTGTATCCGTACATATCAGATACAGCGCTATCGACTTATACTTGTCCCTTACATCTGCAGCAAGTGCCTCCAGTGCCTCAAAGAATCTGAGGAAGGGATCTTCCTCATGTTGTTCAGGAGAGCACTCTCGGACTCTTGGCCGAGGACGCTCTCTTCGTTCTTCCCTCACTATTTCAAGTGAGTTCTGAACTAATTCTCTGTAGATTTAGTTGGCTCGGTGCGATTTGATTGAATCGTAAGATCTTTGTGGAAATTCCTTTGCCAATTCCTGATTCAAAAATCGTTCGCCTGCTAAAGCCATTTCCGCCTCTCTTCGAGCCATTATTAGATTTTCCTCATGTGACCACGACTTATTTTTACGGCCAGTGTCCACCAGTTGGTCGGCAAACTCGGGGTGCTTGGCTCTTCTGTGGACTCCAAGGCCTCTTTTAGTGCCGAACGACATCCCACATCCCGGATACTCAGACGGGAATGCGTGTCGCTCGGTCTCACCATCATCCTCTAAAGGTAAAGGTCGGCCAGCGGGTCGACCATAGTTCATCCGAGGCTTGTTTTTCGTCAAGAGAGTCATAGTTACTCCCGCCGTTTACCCGCGCTTGCTTGAATTTCTTCACGTTGACATTCAGAGCACTGGGCAAAGTATCTTAACCACCTATCTCGCGGTTGTGAGACGTGGTTATAGCTGAAATTTTACCGCGATTTCGCTGGAAGCGGGTGCAATCTTTCAGATTAGCACCCGCTTCCAGCGAAATCGCGCACCGTGCCGAAAGCTGAATGGCACCTGGGTGAGGTGTCTAGAACGGTGACTCTGGGATACCGGGCGACCTCTCAGAGAACGTAGCCTTATCCTTGCATGCGGGACTCTACAAGGATGGACAAACCCTTTCCCTAGCTTCTCGTGGGAACAACAATGACAACACAAACATAGTTGTAGTAAGTGCGGTTCAAAACAACAGAACGCGCAGGGCTCCCGACAATGGGTCGGCCAACAATGCCGACCAACCTAGAACTGGGGGAGCCAATGAAAATGGATTCAATGCGATGGATCGGCGGGATCTCGCGAACTTTGGGTGAACGGAGCGACTGAATCACGACTTGCTAGAGTGCTACGATGCGAGTGTGGCCCCTGAACGGGGTCACATGGCACTGCTGCAGGCTCTGTGGTGCGAGAAACACCCAGAACTATCGCACTTTTCGCAGCAACGTCTGCGAAACCATGCTGAACTACTCCGAGAAAGGGGTGTATAATGCAGCGAGAGCTTTGGCCGATGCGAACTGTAAAACAAAACCAACGGTTGATCATAAGACCAAAGACGAATGCATCAACTTGCCATAAAGATAGGCTGGGCAAGACAGTACGCGTCCCGCATTCAGTGTGTGATTGACTACATCACATCTGGCAGGAATTTTACCGCTAAGGTTCGAAAGTTCGCGCGTGAACTCCAGACCCGTTATCACACACTTAACAAGTCAAAGCTGCTGACCATCAGGCAGCATATTGTTGAGAGAATACGGATACTATCTGACGCTAAGAGAAGTCTAGAGAGGAGGGAGAGGTGGGTCAGAGAAAATCAACGGTTTCTCTCTGACCCATCTCGACTCTTCCAAGACCCTCCGGTTACTGTCGAACACCCGCCCAAACCAGAGGAGGTCGAAGTATTTTCACCTCATATTTGAAGTCGGAAGAGTCGATTCCGGAGTGGTTGGTGGAAGGGCACACAATACTCCTGCCGAAAATACGCAACTTAGCTGACCCGAAGAATTACAGGCCAATAACTTGTCTGAATACACTTTATAAGAAATTCACAGCTTTCCTAAATGATAGGATTGTTCGGGCAATTGAACCTGTGTGGCAAGAAATGTATGAACGAGGCTCAAAGAAAGGCGTAGTCGGATGTCGGGAGAACCTGCTCATCGATAGATGTGTCACCTTTCAGAGAGGTGTCTTTCAGGGCGACACCATGAGCCCACTCCTCTTTTGCCTTACATTATTGCCACTATCTCTAGCACTTCGCCATTCCGACGGGTACTTGTGCAACAAACCTACAGACTCATGTATTTTACATGGACGATCTTAAGATTTATGCCAAAAACAAAGAGAAACTACATCTAGCTCTAAGGATTATCGAACGATATACTAAGGAAATTGGAATGTAATTTGGGTTAGACAAATGCGTCAAAGTACAAACGTCTCATCCGACAGATTTGGTTTTCCGAACTGTCGGCGAGGAAGAAAGTATCTGCAACGAACATGCTTGCCGTCCCGGTACTACTCTATTCATTTGGAGTACTTCCATGGACGAAGAACGAGCTCAGATCTCTTGATATCGGGACAAGAAAGGTTATGCACATGAACAAAAGCATGCATCTTAAGTCTTCCGTTCCGCAACTGTACATCTCACGCCGTGAAGAGGGTCGCGGAATATTGATTCTTGAATGTCTTCACAACAGAATTATTCTAGGTACAGAACATAGAGTTGCAAATGGAAGAGACCCTCTTCTTAAAATGGTCAGGAATCACGAAGAAGTGGGCAAAGGAGCGTTTCTGTACAAAGAAGCTGAGGAGGCTGCTGAAACACTCGAACTTGACTTCAGTATTAGGGGTGAGCAAAATGCACCAAATCTTATCTATCTCGAGTATTTCGTGAACAGCTCCTCGATAAGAGGATGCACGGTATCTTTCACAGAAATGTGAAGGATCAGTCAATGTCTTGTGAGCTAACGTTTGCTTTCCTTAAATCGCCTGGATTGAAGTCTGGTACGGAGGGTTTCATTTTTGCATGCCAAGACGGTGTCATTTCCACCTTAACATACTGTCGCCACATTTTGAGCCAAGACATTCCTGATGATAGCTGCAGAGCGTGCCATGCACACCCCGAGCATTTAGCTCACATACTATCTAGTTGTCCAACTCACGCGGGAACGACCGACATTCAAAGGCACAATGCAGCACTAAGAGTGCTTTATTACCATCTCTGTCACTTTTACGGCATTAACCTTAATATCGTTCCTCTAAATGCTCCTAGGGAAATCGAGTCAATTTTCGAGAATGGGAAGTGCTGCATATACTGGAACTTTATATTCTCGACAATTGTTTCTGTTGCTCACTCGAGGCCTGACATGGTTCTTCTTGACTTCGAGAAGCAAACCATGTTCGTTATCGAATTTTCGGCACCAGCTGAAAAAAACATCATAACCAAGGAGAATGAAAAGAAAGCTTTCACTTGTTAATGGCTTAAAAAGCATCCCTGCGTGTCAAGAATATGCTTAAAAACTTGCGGGCAAAATGCAGAAGGCGGTAGTCCTTGGGTCGCTCCGTGTTCTTAGGGTGCACGAGGTTTTTGCTGGATCGTCGTATTGATTTCTTTACGGACTGTAACCACCTATCTCACGGTCGTGAGACGTGGTTGCGGCTGAAATTTTACCGCGAGTTCGCTCGGAGCGGGTGCAATTTTCCAGGTTAGCACCCGATTCCAGCGAAATCCGGCGGTTGGCCTTATGACAAATTGTTAAATATATATATATATAATATTAATTAACTCAACTAATTTGAAACGATGCTTGAAACCTCCGGCGATGATGTTGTAGGTACACAATTACGAGCGGCCACGAGCGTTGGAGGTGCCAAAAATCACCTCTGAATGCTTTCTTACAGCTACGATCTGCCACTCTACGGCTTTTTAGTCGCTCACTTCCTGATGTTCAAGAAAGTTTCTTACAATGCCACAGGTGTTCAATAAAACCGTCTTCTGAGCTGCTGCCAATACCCTACTGGCTCCTAAATCAGAGCTGCCAGATCGTGGATGGAAATTACCCCCACCATACCTACCGTTTGGGAGCCGCAAAACAAAAAGTGCATGATTACCACTGTGAGTTCGTATGTAAGCCGAAAATGCACGATTCGACCTCGGAGTTCTGCTGTACGATGATTGCCGATCTGAAGGCTTCGGAAGACTTCGGTGGTCTTCTATTTATATCTTGCTCCCCATTTGAAAGAAATTGAAGAAATTGGCGATTTGGATCTTTTGCGTGATTCTTAATTTCATGCATACGTCGATTTTCAGGTTATGTTTTCCAGGTGTACACAATATGGATATATATATATAATAATCAAATACATAACTGAACAAAAAAATTTTTTAATTGTTTTCAACATGATAGTAAAATTTTAAATAAAAAAATTACATTTTCATCCAAAAAGCTAAACAAAGATTACTTTTCTACCAAGAAAGAAGAGTATTCAATAAAATACAAAACATTCTAACTAAAAACGATCACTTTTCATTTAAACATAGAATAGTTAAATTTCTGGTTAAAAAAAATTAATTTTTAACCAAAAAGAAAATAAATTTTCTACAAAATAGTTACATTTTCAGAAAACAAATTTATCCAACTAATTGATGAATCAACAACCAAAAAAAAAATATGAGACAAAAATTTTAAAATCCTTTGAAATTGCTCGAAATTATTGAAATTAATTGAAAATTCGTTGAAATGTTTTAAAATATCCTGAAAAATTCTGAATCCTTTAAAACCGCTTAAAATTTTTGAAAGCTCTTGAAAATTCCTTACAAATTTAAAAATTCCTTAAAAGCTTTCAAATCCTTTAAAATCTCATACTGAATTATTGAAATCAATTGAAAATGCCTCGGAATCTATTAAAATATCCTAATATATATCAAATCCTTTAAAATCTCATATTAAATTACTGTCAAAAATTGAAAATTCCTTGGAACGTTTTAAAATACTCTCAAATATTTCGAAATCTTTAAACTATTTTGAAAGACCTTGGCATCTTTTAAAGATTTCTAAAGTACGAGGGTGGATTGATAAGTTTCCGGCCTGAACAAGAGATGGCGCCACTAGGCCTACCTTGAGGTGGCGTTCTATAGTACCATCCTTAGATAGCTTG
>NC_046660.1:124931123-124933639 GCF_010883055.1 Belonocnema kinseyi | reverse complement strand
GGAATATGAGCACTGGGGTCAGTTATCTGGTGACTCGATTTTCTGCTGTTGACTACATGTGTTTTGTAGACAATAGGACCCTTTTTTTTTGTTCCTTCGGTTAATGAGAAAGGGCCTGGGGCCTTCATAAAAAATGCCATAAAAGGGGGTTCAAGTTACGTTTTATAGCTTAGGGTCTTGGGAAAATGGCCTTTTCAACTTTACGTGCTTGTATCTTAATATCTCCAGAAGTCCTGTGATTTAGATTTCTTTAAGTGTTTACTTAAAGAGATCAAAAAAAAAAAGGAAAGGAAAGAAGCAATTTACCACTTTGGGAATTTGGCTTCATAGTTTTCACACATCTGGAAGTTTATTTCGTGGGAATTTGATTTTAATGCATTTTCTATTTTTGGTAAAAGGTTTTTCTTTTATTTAGACATAAAGTGTCCTTGCTAACATAAGTATTTATGATTATGGGGTCCTCTTTTGCTTTCTTTTCCAATTTACGTTTTATTTATTTAATTTATTCATTGTGTTTTCATTTTACTGTTTTCGTACCGTTATTTTGTATTTTTGGGGTTTCGGGTTTCATTTCCAGTCCTACGGGATCGGCTTGATTTGAATATTCGGTTTTAATTTTCTTATCAGTTCTGATCCTCAAGTTTTAATTTCAATTTAGCGCTTTTAGAATTTTTAAATATTACCGGTAACGTAAGTCCCTATTTCACTTGAGCATGTATGCTTAAAG
Organism: Belonocnema kinseyi; assembly: GCF_010883055.1. NCBI lineage: Eukaryota > Metazoa > Arthropoda > Insecta > Hymenoptera > Cynipidae > Belonocnema > Belonocnema kinseyi. Next base: position 124,932,912 of record NC_046660.1, on the reverse strand, counting down.
CCGCTAGATGGCGTATGCATTTACTAAGTAGGCTTTAGCCCTACGTCACAATCCATAGCAGCCCTACCGAAAAGAATCTTTGAGTATATACTAAGAATTCTTTAGGTCAAAGAAGCTCAGAGAAATTCTCCGCAGGCACTCAGGTAGATATGTTTTAAGGTCCAGGTAGTTTTTTAAAATGTCTTAAAGGCTTTAAAATGTCCTTTCCGGAATCGAAATAGCAATACGATCATAAATAACAAGCAGAGAGTCTGAAATTGAAATAAGTATTCGATCATAAATGACAAAGCAGAGAGGCTATATCAAGAGAGTAGCCGAAACTCAAGGGTCCTTTGTTAAGCTTCCGGATTAAAATTTAGAAGTAGATTTTTTTAATTTCATAGTTAAGAGCCTAAAACATAATAATTCGGAATCTGCGGGTTTCGATGATTTCAGATATCTAACATTTTTTTTTTAATGCTTAAAATAGGAATTAATACTACTGTTTCTCGTAAATGGAATGAGATACACCAAAAAAGACAACATTTTTTAATTCAACTAAAAAATTGTCTATTAGCATATAAGTTATAATTATAAAAGAGTATAATGAGAAAATTCATCAATTAAAAAAAAAAAGTGTTAATAATTTGAAGAGAAATTTAAAAAGGGGGAGCGGAATAGCCACGACCAACTACTGTAAATAACTCTGCCCGCCCGGCACGTGAGGAATACAAAAGGAACATTATATTACCGTCGCACCACTCTTAAAAGGACCACTAAAAGGATCCTGAAAAGGACAAAAATCTCTCAAACTATTTCCGAGACTATTTTGTTTCAAATCGAATTTGTTTATAGACTCAAATGGGCCAGGCTATTTTGTTAAAGAAAACTCAGAGATTTCTTTCGGTAGGGAGACGACAATTTCTAATTTTATATTTTCACTGAAGGAAAGCTCTAATCTGGGAAGGCATAAAACACCGAGGACAGGCGATCGGGAACTGGCGCCAGTCGAAACACATGGCGTGCGGTCTCTTTGTAGTACTTCGTGACTCTCACAAAACTAGAACCGGCATAAACCGACGCGTTGCAATTTTGCAAAAGGCACTGGGCTAGCCGGCAGCTAGCCGGTTAGTTCCGCGCAGTCCCATATGCGCAGAAAATGGCGACGTAAAGCCAAAGTGAAAGAGACGTGCAAATCTATATATCTCTTTCACTCTCATGATAAAAAATATAGATTCTTTATATCGTTCACATCTATGTTATTCTGCTCTGTGATTCTGTTATGCTACACCTACAGGACGGCACCCTTATTGAAAAAGCAATTTATAGATTTTATAAGCATTGAATAATAAATAGCGCCGAAAAATTTCGTCACAGGATGATTGTAAACATACTCGCATCGTGCCACACCTTGTGCATGCACTTCAGTTACAATCACAAAATGTGGGTGAATGTGGTGAATTTTGGCATGCATGTCATGCGCGCATCGACGTGCGCGTAACATGTGCGCACAAATTGTTATCTGGGTGCTTCTCCGCTTAACCGAAATTTGCACTCAACTTAGACAACCAAGATCCACAAGTATAGCGAGTTAAGGCGTGACGTAAAGACTATGTGGAGGAATGTGAATCATGTATCTATTCATCCCATTGTTATTTCGGCTACAGGCAATGTGCACTCAAGATGCACTGAATATCTCGAACATTTAGGACAGAGCTGCCAGATCGTGGATGGAAATTACCCCCACCATACCTACCGTTTGGGAGCCGCAAAACAGAAAGTGCATGATTACCACTGTGAGTTCGTATGT
>NC_046660.1:124926896-124931023 GCF_010883055.1 Belonocnema kinseyi | reverse complement strand
ATCACTTAACAAAGGGTGGTCCAAATAAGATTTTTATCGTTTTTCCTGGAAACTCTTCTTTTCCACACTATTATCCCCTCCCATACATAACCATTTTCAACCAGTTTTCTTGCGTAATAAGGGCGTGGGCAAACTTTCCTTCCTAAATTGCGATTGGCTTAGTTCTTTACTAAATTCAATTTTACGACCCATGATAGGCTAACCCAATTTTTCCGAGGCGTGACCTAGCCATATAAAACCAGCTCCGTGCCGTTTTTTAGACAGATCTAGATTTTTCTCTGGAACAAAAAATCGATTTCGGACCTCCGCAAAAACCATCTTGCGAGTTTAAACTCGCATTTCCAGATTTTTACCATTATTATTGTGATCTTTAAACCTATATATCGAGAATATAAAAAGAGACAAATAATAAAATAATAAAACTAATTTCGGTTCGTCGTTTAAACATTGTGAGTGTGTGACTCAAAATATGGATAACATGTGAAATTGTGATTCGTCGAAATTTATTTCATTACAACCTAACTTGTGCAAGCGAAATACAACCAGTGTTCCCAGAAGTGATATTAACAAGTGTTTTATTCGTGTGAACCCTTTGTTTTTCGTTTGTATTTATTTCCAGGGGAACAACTTATGTTCTAAGACAGCATCGACTATCAAAACTAAATTATAAATTGTCGACATCCGAGTTGGACGTCACAAATTTGGTGGCAGCGGTGTTGGATATTGCTGTTCCTGGAAATAATATAAGAAAATTAATTTCTTCAACCTGGCGAAGAAATTTTCTAGAGAAGTATGCCAGGACAGGAAAGTATGGCGGCAAATAGTTAATAAAAAGAATGTCAGTAGAGTGAACGACGCCTGAAACAAAGACCTTGGCTATTAATGGAGCCAAGTGGGGAACCTTACATAACGGCTTCGTGAGGTTCTTCGCCTGGGGTGATTGCTAGAGAGATTGATCAGCAACCTGGGTCGGAGCAGTGTTGCAGAACGAACGTGTTATTTACTTAAATAGCACGAGAGTTCTGGATCAATTTGAAAAATCTCTATCCCTTCCACACCTGGAACCTGGGCAAAAAAAGAATGAGTATCTTTCTTCAATAAATATATGATAAAAGAAAGATAAAATAAATAATCAAGGTCTGAATACAAACTCGAATTTTACTCAGAAGTGTTCAGGGGTTTTTGAGCCACGGGATTCCCCTGACCTTTACGTCAGAAAAGACAGAGATTTAATGTGACTTACGTGATCCCGTGGCAGGGAATTAAATATATCTCACTAAATCACAAAAATAAAGCAAGTTAAAAGAAGCTGCACGATCATCAATCAAATTTTGAACGAGATCAAGGACTTAACGAAGGAAAATTTCACCCGACCAATTCGACAGGGGCCCAATTAACATCGGCACGTAGCTGAGATCCACGCTGACATCAACAACATAGCTGTTCATCGTTTATCAGCCAAGAAATCCATCATACTCAAGAAGTCTACCAAATATTTATAAACAGGTTATTTTGCAAGTAACGAGTCACACACAATTTCGCATCCAAATAGTAAGTTTGTTATTAAGAATTTTTATTAGATCGAGCGCGATCAAATCACCATAATGAGTATTAACGGTGCGAATCTCAACGACCAATCAACGGTCACCGATCAGGTTGTCGAACAAATAAACGTAGATGGCGAACAATCGATTCCACCTGTCGGTCAAAATAGTGTAAATATCGATTCCGAAATTCCGATTCAGAATGCTATAACACAAAATTTTGAAATGCCCTCTCTCCAGCCCGGAGAATATATTGTTTTGCACCCTAATTTTTATCAGAACTCCACCCCTGGTGTTCTGAATTTAACGAATCCTGGAAATCCCCGAATTACACAACCTTCCAGCACCGAAAATACAGGTAGTTTAAATCTTGATAGTATGTCGCAAAACTCAGACACGGGAAATATAGATGCTAGAGATAATTCCTATTATCGTAGAAAAGACGGATTAAGACTTGCTCGCGATATTATCCCTGAATTTAATGGTAGTAATATGTCTGTAATTATGTTTGCGAATCACTGTCGAGCTGCTGCAACTAGTATTGAACCAAATGAAACAAATTATCTCGTGATGATTTTAAATCGCCTCTATGCCCCGCGAGCCGACTCTGCCCAGCTCACACATGATCTATCGACAATTACAAGAAATTTGGGTGAAAGTGTGATAGCATACGGAAGCCGTGTTAATGAAATATTAGATAAAATCATCGTACAGGTTATGAAACGCCATCCCGATGAAAAAGGCATTGAAAGAAGCCAAGAATATCGTGAAACTGCGATTAAAAGTTTTATGAGAGGGTTAGATAGGGAAACGCTTTCTTTTATAAAGAATAAAAACTCAGTATCATTAGAAGAAGCAATAGAAATAGCTGTAGAAGCCGATATGGAATATAAAATTTGGGACAGGGTCTATTCTGGAAAAAATATAATTTTACCTAAAATAAATTCAAATAGTATAGACAGTTTAGAATTCAAGTCTGTCCCACTTAAAAGAGTTGCTCATATTCAAAATAATAACGAGCGCCCTGGGCCACATCGCGAACAATCGCTGTCACAAATTGAGTGTTATGGGTGTCACGAATTTGGCCACATTAGGCGAGATTGTCCCAAAAACAATAGACCTTATAATGGCAATAATTATAATAATTATAAAGACAAAGGTGGTTGCACACACTGTTCATATTCCAATCACACAGTTTCAGAGTGCAGGCTCAAGGCAAGGCACGAACAAGAAACACAAAGGGGTGCTAAAAGGCCAAGATTTTCAACCGATAATCATTTAAACTACCAAGGGAGAAACCGAGTTGGGACTCGACCGACTCTCCCACTGACCCAGAGTCCCATAAACGCGTTGTCCTCAGAATCTCAGAAAACCCCTACAAAAGTAGAAACCCCACTATAAGATTAGATAATTTTTCTTTTTCAAAAAGCTCAGCCCTTTTAATGATCGATACGGGATGCGATCTTAACCTAATTAAAGAAAGTCATGTTGATTCTAGAGTAAGAATTAACAGAAATAAAATTTACCATCTAGTGGGTATAGGGCCTGAAATGATTCTTACCTTAGGAGAAATTACATTAATTATTAAAGGAATCGAATCAAAACTTCAAATTGTCCCAAAAAATTTTCCCATGAATCAAAATGCAATTTTAGGAATATCTTTTTTAGAAAAACATAATGCTACCTTCACCTTCGCAGGAATTGATTTAAAATTAGGAAATAATGAATTATCAAAAAATAAAAACTCGATGTTCCATTTACCATCACGTTGTAAAAAATTAATTGAACTCCCTGTAGAAGAAACTAATTTAGGTCAAGGATATTTACATAAAGTTTTAGCCGGTCCAGGAATATTTATTGGGGAAGCCTTGGTTGACCAAATGCAAGGAACGGTCAGGTGTTTCGTCATAAATACTACGGAAAATACCGTAACACTGAACGTACCCCCGCTAAGCTCGAAGAGTGTTTAGCCATTCCCCCTCGGCCCCGCACAGGCATGCACCCTCCTGACTCACTCGAAGTACAGAAAGAGAGCGCGACGTTTCGCTCTCCTTCTCCAAACACTCAACCTTCAAGGGATGAGTGAACCAGAGAAGGAAAGTCTTCTCGAGACCCTAAGCCCTTATTTGTATCAATTTCAATTACCTGGCGACAAACTAGGGGCCACCACAGTTCTCACTCATAAAATAATCACCACCGATAATCGACCCATAAATACCAGACAATATCGTTACCCTCCTATTCTTCGGGACGAGGTTCGAAGACAGGTAGATGAGTTGCTCATTAATAGTATTGTCCAAGCCTCAAACTCTCCCTACAATTCTCCCTTATGGATCGTGCCAAAAAGGGCTGATACTCAAGGAACTAAGAGATGGAGGATGGTGATTGAATATCGTGGTCTTAATGAAAAAACTGTGGGGGATGCTTACCCCTTGCCACACATTACTGAAATTTTGGAACAACTCGGTGGTACAAGTTATCTCTCAATTCTTGATCTCGCGTCTGGATTTCATCAAATTCCATTAGACTCCGATTCAAGAGAGAAAACAGCATTTTCTACTCCATTCGCACATTTAGAGTTTA
>NC_046660.1:124922342-124926796 GCF_010883055.1 Belonocnema kinseyi | reverse complement strand
TTGAGCATGTATGCTTAAAGCCGCTAGATGGCGTATGCATTTACTAAGTAGGCTTTAGCCCTACGTCACACCATCCCCCTTTTTTAAAAAGTTGTTACGCAGAAACAACTTTTTCAATTATTTTGTGTAGGCTTAGTTTACTGAACAAAGAAAATAATTCTTCCTTTTTCCTAGATACTTTAGTAAAATTTAAAAAATTTCTAATTTAATTCGAATCTATATACCTGTTTCTAATGTGAGTTTTTGAATTTTGCCTCTATGCCATGGTCGGTACGATGCGTTATCTGGGGTCGGTATTGCAGACATTTGTCTTGCCTTTTCGTTCATGACCCAATTTGTAGCTCGGGTCAGTGACCTCGATCTTCGAAATGTAGGTCAGTAGTGCTGTGCCAGTTTGACCTACATTTAATTACTTGTTTTGTGACAGGTGAATTTTCGTAGATTTTTTTAGCGCGCGAGAGAGTGTGGATTATATAACTACTTATGAGCGAGAGGACGATGTTATTATAAGTAAGTATCGATTTTGTTATAATATTATCATAATTTAGATGTTTGACAGGTGATCTTTCGTGCCCCCTGAGCATCTCCCACGTGTTTTGCTGAATGTGAGGTTATGCACACTGTATTATTTAATGATTTTTGTTTGTTTTCCTCTTATATTTCTATTTATTTCGGTCTAATTAAATGTAGTTTCCTAGTTTTTTCAAAGTATGTATGACAGATCTGAGGATAAATATAAGTTACATTAGAATGATTTGAATGTTGACTGTTGTCATGGAGATAGCCTGAGGAATTCCTCAATTTTCTCAGGTCCTGTCGAGTATTTGCAATTCGAATATTAAAACGTTAATTCTACCACTCAGGATGATACAACTACCAACAAAAATGTGTGCAATTTAACTATAATTGTGGGTGAGTGCCACTTGCATACTAGAAGTTCCAGCCAATCTTATAATTCTACCACTTTTAGACTGACAATATAGCAAGCTTTCGTAAAAGTACGGGTTTTGCTTGTGAATCTGTGACTTTCAGAGCAGGTAATAAATGGACCAACTTTCAGAGTATTGAATTTGTTCACACTGTTAAAAACAATACTAAATACAATATACCTATGCATACCAAAATTCATATATCAAGTATATGAAATCGTCATTAAAGGCGACTATATTAAATTTTATATACATTCATGTTAATCACTTACAAGAAAAATCAGATAATTCAATTTTTCACAAAACCAAAATAAGTTTAGCAGTAATTTTAGATTTTAAATAATAAAACAGGATACCTTCTTTCTGTTGATCAGAAATAAAATTGGATTTCAAGTCAAAAGGTTGAGAAGATTTAAAGAAATTAAAGCTCGTTGAGTTTTCACGCATTTTGCTATACTGACCTGTATATTAAATTTAATACACATGTATATCAAACTCACTACACAAATGTATGTTACATTTCAGTACCGGCAGTGTATATTTGCTTCACTCGCATGTATATTAAACCTCGTACATATTTTTCCAACAGTGTAGTATAAGTTCAAGTAATTGTAAAGTTTTAAAGTTGTGGAAAATACTTAGAACTTGTGAAAATAAAATTATGTGTAAAAGCGCCGTGTTTCAGAACAGTATAAATGATAGAAAAGTTTCTTTGTAAAAATTTAAAACAATAAAAAAAATGTTAAACAAGAAACATATATATATATTTTTTTAAATAAAAAACTGCTTTGTATTCCTTATTTGAATTTAAAATTTACAATTTCTAGTCAAATTACTATTTTGCACATTTCTCATGCAGATGCTAAAGTTAACAAGTTGATTAAATCAGGAATGTTTTTTGGTTAGAATACCATCACCTCAAAATTCATAATGCATTTGTAATTTTATTGAATCTGCGTAGAAACTAAAATACCCTAAAAGTTAATTTCCATACTGAAGGTGGATATTCATCATTGTCAATGAAAAATGTTACTTTGATAGTATCAAAAATGTTTGTTATTTTTAGGTTTGCGGAACCAGGAATAAGATGTTATTCGATGAGAACAATTCATCGAGCTTGAAAAAATAAAAGAAATGAGATTATTTAAATTTTACAACCGAAAAGGTAAAATAATTTTTATTGTTATTTTTAAAATAATAAAAGGAATTTTAATCTCATTTCTTCGAGCTTGATTTATTGTTCGACAGTATTATTTTTTTTCTTATTTTGATTATATTTTTGGATATCTCTCCCACAGTTTCTTTCAATGGTACATACATTGTTTTTCTAGATAACACACAGAATTCATTTATGATAACCATTCGCACACAGCACACACACACACACCTGCACATACACGGGGAGATTTTTGTTTGTTTGTTTTTTTTTTTCAGAAGACACTGGCAGAAACACACTGTTGTTATCTTTCTTTTCTAAGAACTTATTTTTTTTTAGATTTTGTTTTCGTCAAATGTCCATTTGTTCGTCTGCTTCCATTTCAATTTCGAAGAACCCATTGTCGTCAGCTACTTGGGGAATGTAGGCAGCATCACGAAGGAAGTCTAAGGTTTTCTCTGTCGTGAAGGAGCCTCCCAGGTAATAGGTGAAGGTACCTTCTGGAAGTCCTCCTATCATCCCATCGTATAAACTGGCTGCATCATTAAAGATAAATGCTGCTGGTCGATCTGTTGAACCGTTGAACGGGACCAGCTGCCCAGGTTCGCCATCGCCCACCAGGACGTTCTCCCATAATGCGACATGGAAAAAACATGATGGTGGTGGTCCCTCACCTTCCTCGGTCATCTCCGAAGCAAGGACGTGGTAAGCTCTTGTTGCGTCGACACTGGTTGTATATTCTAGTTTGATAAATCGCGAATTTTTCAGAAAATGTTCCAACCCGATAGAAGCCTGAGAACATTCGACACATGCTTCCAGATGTTCGAAGGAAAAGCACTCATCACTACACAAGGGACATTTTTTTGGCAAGCAGAGACTTCTTTCCACGGCTACGTGGATTTCTAAGGGAAGAAACCGTTTCCTCAGAGATCCTCCAGTTTTCTGGCAGTTATGGCAACGCCATTCTGCCGCGTTGCCTTGGTTCACATAAACAAGGCCATGAGCATGCACATAGTGCGATTCCGGTCTGAAGAGTTCATCATCTTCAAAGGGAATAGTGGCTGACTGCCACTCTAGATGAGCTGCGTCCAGAGTTGGTAGGATTTCAGCATTTATTCCCGGTAGTATTAAGTGTCTTCTTCTTTCCTCTTCTATCCGTAGGTTGTCGAATAATTGGTTGAGTCCGGCCATTTCGAGGAACTGAATTTTATTTAACCTTTTATTTTGTTCTGAGAAAGTGTAGAGAAGACTTCCTTTTGGGGTTGTCTTCTTGATAATGAGGATGGATCCTTTGAATTGTAGTCTTGGAGGCTGCTGATTTCGTGAAAGGGTGGAAGGATTTTTTCGCGCGCGTTTTCTTCCTTGAGGAAAGGGGACTTTCTGGCCCTTTTCCCCTGATTCAAATTTCCGAGTAGTGACTGACCAAAGGGAAAAATCTCCCCACCACTCGTACTGTCTTTCGATACTCTTCTCCTCTCTTCGAATTCTCTCTCTCTCTCTCTGTTCACTCACTCTCTCTCTCTCTCTTGCCTATTTCTATTAGAATTTGCAGCCCCGATGAATTATTTTGACCAGTCTGAATTTTGATTTTACATTAAATATGTTATAATTAGAGAGTAATACAATTTTCCTTAAATTTTAAATTTGGAATAAAGGGTAATAAGAGAATTTTTAGTATTATTATTATTATTATTATTTTATTTTTATTTGAAGAGAGAGAGAGTAATAAAATAAAAATTTTGAAGAAAAGGATTAAAATTTTGAACATTGTAAAATGAAGAAAATTCTTAACACCTTTTTGAAGAGAAGTAATGAAATTAAAATTGTTGAAAAAGATTAAAATTTGAATGTTTGTAAAAAGATAGACATTTTTAACACTTCTAGAAAAAGGAATATTAGACTTGGGAAATATATATATATATATTTTTTTTTTGGAGGAGAAATAAGAAAAATTTGAATAATAAAAGTGGTGGAAATTTTAAACAATTTTGGAAATAAAATAAATTTGAAATTTTTGAAGAAAAATAATAGGAATAAGAATTTTGAAATACTAAAAATCCGAAATTAGCTTTAAGAATAATGAGATTAGTAGAATTCCTTTATATTGCATAAGGGTGCTTTTTGAACTTATTTTAATATTTTTTATATAATTAGGTCAACTTAAAATTTCAAAAAAAAATTTCAATGTTCCAAAGGTTTAAATCTCAAAAAACTGGTCCAGATAATTCGCAGTCTTTTACAATAAGTTTTCAGTCCCTTGTTCTCACAGGAGTAGTTACCAATATTAATTTATTTACATGGACCAATTTTGTCCTCGTCGGCGATATTCTAATTAGTGCATTAGTATTTCCGACAAGTTTTTCTATTAT
>NC_046660.1:124920997-124922242 GCF_010883055.1 Belonocnema kinseyi | reverse complement strand
GTGCCAAGCTTTCACTTGCTAATAGCCTAAAAAGCATCGCTGCGTGTCAACAATATGCTAGAACACTTGCGGGAAAAATGCAGAAGGCGGTTGTCCTTGGGTAGCTCCGTGTTTTTAGGGTCCACGAGGCTTTTTTTGGATCGTCGTATTGATTCCTTTACAGACTGTAACCACCTATCTCACGGTTGTGAGACGTGGTTATGGTTGAAATTTTACCGCGATTTCGCTGGAAGCGGGTGCAATTTTTCAGATTAGCACCCGCTCCCGGCGAAATCCTGCGGTTGTCCTTATGACAAATTTTTAATTATATATATATATATATATATATGCAGGACCGCAAACTTGCCTGCAGCGCTAACTACCGGTATGTGGTGTAACTAATCTCATGCCGTATCTAGGACCTAATATCTTTGGCATTATTCATATAATTGTATAAATTATACAAACATTATCACTGCGATCGTGACACAAACTGACACACACTCACAATGTTTAAACGACGAACCGAAATTAGTTTTATTATTTTATTATTTGTCTCTTTTTATATTCTCGATATATAGGTTTAAAGATCACAATAATAATGGTAAAAATCTGGAAATGCGAGTTTAAACTCGCAAGATGGTTTTTGCGGAGGTTCGAAATCGATTTTTTGTTCGAGAGAAAAATCTAGATCTGTCTAAAAAACGGCGCGGAGCTGGTTTTATATGGCTAGGCCACGCCTAGGAAAAATTGGGTTAGCCTATCATGGGTCATAAAATTGAATTTAGTAAAGAACTAAGCCAATCGCAATTTAGGAAGGAAAGTTTGCCCTCGCCCTTATTACGCAAGAAAACCGGTTGAAAATGGTTATGTATGGGAGGGGATAATAGTGTGGAAAAGAAGAGTTTCCAGGAAAAACGATAAAAATCTTATTTGGACCACCCTTTGTTAAGTGATTTTAAAAGGGCAATTGGGCATGTCAATTTTGGTTTGACATTTGGCTTTCAGATGTCGATTTGTTGGGGCGTAAGTGGAGACATTCCCTGAATCATAAATATTGGAATATGAGCACTGGGGTCAGTTATCTGGTGACTGGTGACTCTATTTTCTGCTGTTGACCACATGTGTTTTGTAGACAATAGGACCCTTTTTTTTTGTTTCATTGGTTTATGAGAAAGGGCCTGGGGCCTTCATAAAAAATGCCATAAAAGGGGGTTCAAGTTACGTTTTATAGCTTAGGGTCTTGGGAAAATGGTCTTTTCAACT
>NC_046660.1:124917925-124920897 GCF_010883055.1 Belonocnema kinseyi | reverse complement strand
TCGGCCGTCCCCACCACTGACCCATGCCGTATCTAGGACCTAATAGCTTTAATAATGCCTTTAAAACAAGAGGAGGAATATAGAAACAATAAAACGCAAGTATAGTTATTGAGGGTTTCGCGTCTAACACCTCTCTCTTTCTGTCCTACTACCCTAATCACAGCCCTTTCAAAAACAACGCAACATTATTGAATAACTTATTATATAGATTTTTAGCACTGACACTTTACACAACAATTTTTTTCCACTAAGCACGAACAGTTTGCAATTATACGACGGCATTAATAGGTTATATTTATATAGGTTCAAAATTTACATCACGTGTTCTCGTATTTCTTAGAGTTTCCGCACGTAGCGCTATCATCTGGAAAAAGGTGAAAATTTGAGGACAGTCGATCGCGATTGTTGGCTTTTTTCTACCATCCCCGCTATAGGTGTGCTATTTTGTTAATAAATTCCGATACATTTATTTAATTCAACTTTTTTATTTACCTCTTTTAATAAAAATAAATAACCTTAGGATGGTCAACCCACGCGCACCGAGATATAGGGACATAGATGGCTTTCTGCCTTCATTGTATTTCTAATTCCTCTATGGTTTCTGCCCTGATATTCAAGCCCCATCTGAGGACAAATTTAAGGGCATATAGTCAAGGTCCGCTTCACAGATAGTACTGTAAAGCGCAACATTTCATTTGCTGTTAAAATAGTCTCGCAACTGTATAACTTGTGACCCACACAGTTTTTTGACATCTACAACGCCCCTGCCCCCTGTATAATTATTACTAACTTTATTATCTTTATTGTGACGTCCGAGTGTTACTTCGACATTCTGTGGAAAACTAATAAATTAACCCTTAAAGGTCCCCATGGGGTCGTTAGCACCCTGACATTTTTTTTCAATACTTAGTATAAAAAAATCATTTAACAAGTAAAATTATCTCATAACAAGACACTAAATGGAATGTCCAGCAAAATTTCGCGGTAAAATATTAAAAACCTTCTACACAATAAAAAATTACGGCTGGGGTCTTTATCGACGCCATGGGGACCTCAACGTTGTATTAAAGTAAGGGGACCTTTAAGGGTTAAATTCCTCAAATAAATAATAAAATGGCTAGTTTTCTAACTAATAACGGGAAGAAAGAATTGAACGACCGTGTTGTCTTTACTAAAAAAAAATATATGTAAAAACAAGCAACGCAGTTTTGTAATTATAATTGAAGAATATTAATATTCCTGATCAGAAAACATATAAACATTTATGAAAATATTATTAATTTTTTAATACTGACATTCTATTAATATAAACCGAAATATATTTTATTTTATCGAAGATCATAGAATAATATATTGACGCACATTAAGAGCAGGTGCACTGTGTTCTAAATAACGAAGTATTATCTTTCTCTCATTAAAATATGTTAGAGATATTTAAAGATGAGTTCACGATACGGACATACGTTGTCATCGCAACATCGTAAAGATGTCGTAAGGACGTTCTCCAATGATTTGCCTCGTGGGAAGTTCTATAAATATATTTGAATTCGTAATTTGACGTATCCGAAAGACATTCTGGGGAATTTTTTGATATTTTAAATTTATTTCATTTCATTTATAATAATTTTTCCAATGACTACCTTCAAACAAATAAGAAAAAAAATTACAAAAAATGTAAGTAGCGAGAAATAATGGAGTTTTGACGAAACACAATTTTGACATTTTGCCTCCAATTTTTCATATACTTTGCCGCACTTAGATTAGTTTTCACCGAAGTTATTTTGAAGTTAAAGAAAGATTGGTAAAATATCGAAAAATATCCTTAATTTCGTTTTGATTCCTGGCTTCCTAGATCTACCTAGTCCAATTATCATCTAAACATTGTCGGCTAATTAGCCATTAACTTTTTTCTTAAAAGCACGTATAAATAAAAAACGAAAATTTATCTCACAATCACAATACTTAAACTTATAACTTGAACGTATGATGTAGCTTTTTTAGTCCTAATGGGGACATAATGTTTTGTTTTCCACAGTAATCCTAACGAAATTATGAGGCATTTTTCGATTTTTCTGAATTATTTTTACACATTTAAAATAATTTGGTGAAAGCCTACGCCGATAAAAAGTAATGAATAAAAATGAAAATGAAAACACCAATTTTATCAATCAATCGCATAAATGAGAATTTATGTTGACATAACCTTAAAATGTCCTAAAAATTTTTATCTTTTCTGAAATCTTTGTCAAAATTTTGAGTACAAACCGTTACTTTTACTTCGAATTTTACAATAATTTTTTATCTTCTTTGAAGTCTAATGATTTTTTATGAAAAATAACTATTTCCAGTGCGAATTACTAAAATAACCTGAAGGTGTGAATATTCTTCAAAATATAATAAAAAAAAATTGAAAATAGCAATTTCTGAGGAAAAACACTGACTTAATCCAAACTTTCATGGAAACTCAATTAAATTCTGATATCGTACGCTATTTATTATTATTTATTATTTTAAGAAGATAATAATTCTATCCTAGCCTTAATAAATAAGTTCGTATATTGATGTGTCTAACACTCATGATGGTGTAAATGATAAATCATGATTTATGGGTAAAAGATTTGACACAAAAAGATTTTATTATTTGAAGATTTGATTCTTGCTGCCTTGAGCCGTGGTTCGGCCGTAGTGCGCCAGGGAGCGCTGCGATTTGCCTTTCTCGCAATTTAAATGAAGGGTCGAGTGTTTAAGACAGAAGTCGTGGCAACGAGGAGCATCAGAGCTGCCCAGTGATCCCAGATCTGAAACGAGATGCGGTCCAATACTATGAGAGGGCTATGTCCGTGTGAATATAGTAGGAGACGCTGTAAATTACGAGTTGCGCGCGCAACCCATTTCTCCTCTTCTGAATTTGAAAACTCGAAGATGCACGATTGCCGGTCGGAGCACTTCGTCGATTCTATTTATATATCTAT
>NC_046660.1:124909194-124917825 GCF_010883055.1 Belonocnema kinseyi | reverse complement strand
ATTTCTTTCAAATGGGGAGCAAGATATAAATAGAAGACCACCGAAGTCTTCCGAAGCCTTCAGATCGGCAATCATCATATCTGGCAGCTCTGAGGAGCATACTTACCTGGCATAGAGACTACCGTGATTAACAAGGCGGTTCCTCCAGGGCGAGTCTCTCCCATTGCACTACGGACGAGAGCAGAACCTTGTGAATATCCCTAATATGGATATCTCGGACGTATAATTTTTGTTGGTCCGCACTGCATACACGCTATCGCGGATTACAACATATCCATGGGTATATCCAAGCTTCCGCCTCGCAGGATATTCCGACGGGTTTTCCGTGGAATAATCCGGGCCATACGTAGGGTCAAATCGAACACCACGGGATATCAAAGTGCTATGAAGGCTATGTAAAATTGTTCCATAATAAATACATAGCAGTTTTAGAATTATCGTATAAGTGTTATAGAATTGTTCTGAATTTTGTACAACTCAGCGTACCAAAGTTCTACAATTGTTCTAGATATATAGTATTACAGATCAGTTGTCACAGCGTTCTAGATCTGTTACGGAATTGTTATACAACATTTGTAATTGGGTTCTAGGATTGTTCTAGAAATGTTACAGGTAGGTTTTCACAGCGATCTAGATCTGTTACGGAATTGTTACATAACACTGGTAACCGAGTTCTAAAATTGTTATAGAAATGTTACAGATCGAATATCACAGCGTTCGAGAACTGTTATAGAATTATTCTAGCGTATGGGGGATGGCATATTTACTCGCATATTCGTAACCTGTTACAAACCTGTTTTAAAACACGTTCTTTTGTGTTCTAGAACAGTTACAAATCTGTTCTGTAGCCATGTTTGCTGAGCAATGGTCGCAGCGAGAAGACAAAATATGCGAAATGGCAAAACTGCTCGGATATTTGGCAACAAGGTTCGTATCACATCAAAGACGTAGATACGTTCGAACGTCGCTGTTTACGGCTTTCATTGTGTACTGGCACTTAGGAGAGAGGGAAGACTCACAAAATCTTCCCTCTACACTTACCACTACATTCCGACGGAAGGAAACAAGTTGTAAACGTGGCTCATGGGCGGGGTATAGATAAGACGTGGAGATGTAGCGGTGAGTGGTGGGAGATGTTTCCATTGACGGACTGGCATGGAGCGCAGCCGGGGTCTCCCGGATGCGCCCCCTTGGTTGGCGCCCCTCAGTTATGCCAAGGCGCCTCAAAAAGGTTATATTGTTTAAGCAAATAAATATATGTTAGATTTCAATAGAAAGTCTGAAAAAAATATCCAATAATATCCATGATTTATACTTGTATTCGTAGAAGTAATACCAGTAAAGTAAGAAAGTGTCCTCCAATTTCTTTTCACCCACATTATCCCTAAGAAATTCCCTAATGCATGTTTTGGATCCTATTTAAGGACATGTTTGTGAAATGAATAATAAATTATTCATATTGAAAGAATAAAAGTGAAAGGAATATTCTTGACACCAATTATATTACGGAATTTTAAATTTATTTGTTTCCGATACAATCCAAAATATATTTATTTATAAGAAATGTATAGGACACCTAAATGTATTTTTATGGCCGCCCGATAATATATTGATTTTTTTACATATAATAAACTTCGATGACGCATAGACGTACCTTCAGATAGTTTCCAAATCAACTTATTTATGTAAAAAGTATGACTCAATTTCAGCTCGCAAATATGAAAGGGAGCAACTTCTTTAATTAATTACAAAATGCCGACTAAATGTTGGCTGTATTCAATTATTTTAGTAATGGTTAAGTTAAAACTTAATTTTTACATTAAAATGACTACTTATCAGTCAAAATTTTCTTTAAAATAAGTTACTAGCTTACATTTTAAGAGTTCGAATCAAAGGATCCCTGGTGGACCGAATGGAGCCTCTACAAAGTAACCGTAAAGACCTCAAAGGGTCCCCATTCGGTTGCTTTTTAAAAAAAAATTTAAAAAAAGCAAAATTAACTTTTAAATTGATGAAATTCGGATTCCACGTTAACATTCCCTATAGAAGGTCACGGAATAATCGCAATTGTTTTTTTTTTTGCAACGGTAAAAAGTTTTAAAAAATATAAGACGTATAACGCCTGTTGACTGCTACACTTCAAATGCATCATCTGTAAGTAACAGTCAATCGGCGTTATAGAGCTTAAATATTTTTTTTTTTTTACTTTTTACCGCTGCAAAAGAAACTATTGCGATTACTGCGTGAGTTTTCAATAAAAAATTTAACGTAGAATCCACATTTTAACAGTTTAAATGTTGATCTTGCTGTTTTTTAAGTTTTTTAAAAAGGAACCGAGTAGGGACCCTATGGGGTCTTGCGGGTACTTTGTAGATGATCCATTCAATTCTTTCGGTCTGCCAAGGTTACATTTATTTATTTTGGAAATTGTAAAGTTTTACTATATTTTGCTACACATTGCTATAATAATTGTTATTTTATTATAACTTTATCATTTTTTCGTAATTTTTAATGTTATTATTATGAATTACTTTCTTCGCGGCAAAAATGTTTGCCAACGTTCATAGCTTTGGCACGTTTATCTTTGTATATATAATAGATTATGATATGATGATTTATGGACAAGAAGAATTAGAATGAAATTCGAATGCGAGAGGTCAGAAAATGGTTATGTACTAAAATTGCGGAATGGAATCTATTTAATACTTGCAAAATAATTAGAAAAGTGAAAAGAAATGAAAAAGTTCGCTTGCAAATTTCAGCACGTCTAGGGTGCGCGACTTTTTATTCTTGAGCTTCGCGCTCGACAATGTATTTACTTCACGCTTCATGCTCGGTCTTTGTACTCTTCGGCTTTTACGAACACATTCTCATCACGTATCTCGTGCTTCGCCCTCAATTTTTTCCAAAATGCAAACTTTTCTACATTATGTTCAACACTATTATATCAAATGTATATTACATCCCTGGCGGACCGAAGGAACCGAATCGAGCATGTAAAAAGTACTCGTGAAGACCCCATTGGGTCCCCATTCGGTTTCTTTTTAAAAATCTCAAAAAAGCAGCAAAATCAACTTTTAAAATGTTGAAATTCGGATTCTACGTTCAAATTTGCATTAGAAACTTACGGAGTAATTACAATACTTTTTCTTGCAACGTTAAAAACCAAAAAATAAAATACCTGTCATTTACATGAGCCGAAGGCGCCTTCAAATGCATCTTCTTTTAGTAGCGGTTAATAAGAGTTCGGTCAGTAACTTTAATAATTTTTTCTGGATGCCAGCGCCACGCAGTGGAAACCTCAGACAACAACGTTGCGATGCAAGTTAGAGAATTTTATTTTTAAACTTCGCGCGCAACATACTACTTGAGCTATTATGGATGCGCTTGTTTTTAACGCTGCAAAAAAAAGTATTGCGATTACTCCGTGAGTTTCCAATAGAAAATTTAACGTAGGCTACCCCTGGCTGGGTTTCATGGACAGGAAACCGGCGGGAACTGGCCGGGCTACGTCAATAACCGGCCGGTTACTGGCTGGGCCAACCATGGTTATATCACATGGTCGGGAGCCGACCGGGCACTGGTCAATAGTGTGATCCAAAAAAAGACATTTCCGAATTTTTGAAATTAGACTGAAAAAAATTGTAGGCTACATGATAATAGAAAGTGCCTTTCTTTACTTTTATTTTTTATTTTTTTTTTTTGAAAAAAATTTATTAATAGGACTACGCATTTCAATTTTCTCTCTTATGGAGATTAGCATGTAAAATGACATTTCTGTTTTCAAATGCAATTCTGCAATAGAAGTTATGATTGTATTTGTTTGAAACTTTAAGCATTTATTTGAATAAGAATAATAATGCATTTTATAATATTTTGACGTTTTAAAAATGTCATGTAAGAATTTAACAACAGAGTCAATTTCCGTAAAATCGCAATATTCAAAACCATATACCGGGTTTTCTATCGTTCTCATAATCTGGAATTTTTACAAAACACGAGTTGCTTACCTAAGAACAGGTTTTTAAATAAGATTATTAAATTGTATAATAATTTTTAGGAGAAAAAGAGTATTAAAAACATGAAAAATCGTTAAATTTTTAGTTTTGCGATGCCTTTGATTCAGGGATGAAATACAACAGAGCAATAGACACCAGTCAATCCGAAGGCACTAATCTTCTCGCTCCTCGGTGCGCCTGCTACATATTTATGGCTCTTCCCAGTGGGCACAAGTGTTAAAGAACATCTTTAGAACGGCTTAAAAATGTCCTAAGTCAGTCCATATGACGTACCATAAACATACACTGTTCCAGAGACGTTTCAAAGACGTAATTGAAACATAAAACTAAGAACATTATTTGGCCTGACTTAGGACAATTTTTAAAAAGATCGAATGTCGTCTTTTGACTTGTACGTCCAAAAAACGTTTTTATAACGTTCCAATTACGTTCTAAAATGTTGTGCCCACTGGGTTATTACCTGTAGGCTTCTTCACACCCTTTTAAAGGAAGTCAGAGGGAGAAATAAAATAAATTGTAGTTTTATTTTAAAAATTAAATGATATTCACCGTCGACTCTTTGATTTATGAACCAATCAACATTTAATTAATAATAGTAATAATTAAATAATTAAAATCACTGATATTTAAAAAATAATCCTTATTATTATTAAAAATAAAGTATTATAAGACAAATTAATAAAAGTTTGAAATATTCAGCATCACAATAATAGAATTATGATCATTGCACATAAATAAATTAAAATCAAATTAATTAAAATTTACAATTTTTCATGTTCAGTTAATTAGTGAATGATTATTTACTAATAAATAATTATTAAATTTTCAATAACAGAATTATCTATTCATTCATAATTAATTAATATTCAATAATTAATCATTATTACACATTAAATTAATAAATAATTAAAATTAACAATGATAATTAAAATCAAATTAAGTAAAACTTACAATTTTTCATGATCAATAAATAATTATGAAATATTTAGGGATTCTGCAGTTGCTCTTAATACAAGTAATGCTATGAATACAAAAGATTAGGTAAGGCGGTTGTTGAGGACTTAGGCGTGTCACTAAATTTAACAAAGGAGCAGGTCAAGTTGGCAAAGTGTATCTGTTGCACTGCTGCCGCACTGCCAAGCTGAACCATAGGCGGCATCATGAATTCTCTATTTCAAGTAGTGAATTTAGAAAAAACTTTGCCCCACAAATGCGTAGCCCTACTAATTAATTTTTTTCAAAAAAAAAACAGGGACTTTCTATTTTCATGTAGCCTACAATAGTTTTCAGTCTAATCGTAAAAATTCGAAAACTTTTTTTTTGGACCACCCTACTGGTCAGGTTAATGTTTTTGTGGAAATTGCACATTTTTTTAAAGCTGTTATATTAATAAAGGCGTAATTATGAATGCTATATGAATTATTATTTAAAAATTATAATTTAAAGATTTATTAGAGCAGTGAAACAGAAATGAACTTTTTAAAATTCTTTTTTAAATACGTTACATTTTTCGAATGATTTAACTTTTTAAATTAAACTGTTGTCGGTTCTGCTATTTGCAAACACAAAAATGTTACAATTGTTATAAACTTCTCTATTTTCAGACAATCTTTAGCCTGTTCACTTTTAAATTTACTGCTATTTATAGCGCCTACTGCAAATAATTATTATTTTAAATTAAAATATACTGTTATCTATACAGTTTTCCCTTCTCTGGCGGACCGAAAGAACCGAAAGTAGCCTCTACAAAGTACCCGTAAAGACCCCATTCGGTTCCTTTTTAAAAAGCTCAAAAAAACAACATGATCAACTTTTAAATATATCAAATTCGAATTCAACGTTAAATTTTCTATCAGAAACTCACGGAGTACTTGCAATACTTTTTCTTGCAGCGTTCAAGATTTTTAAATATGTAATTAACTTCTGCTGAAGGTGACTTCAAGCGCATTCATAATAGCTCAACTAGTATGTTGCGCGCGAAGTTAAAAAAAAATTCTCTCTCACTTGCATTGCAGCGTTGTTGTCTGAAGTTTCCCTGCGTGGCGCTAGCATCCAGACAAAATTCTTAAAGTTACCGACGGAACGCTCCATTCAGTTCCTTCGGTCTGCCAGGGTTTCTTCCTTCCTAACCTTAAATTACTACGTGGTTTCCAAATTGCTGCGAGATTCTATCATCAGGGGTTGACATACTACTCTAATTTTTTCGCCATAATGGGTTCACTTTCACTGACTTTTAAAGCTTACCATTATCTTTACTATAAGCCTTAAAAGAAAAAATTACCAATTTCTCGCCTGAAGCAACATTTTCTAATTGCTTTGTGGCCAGATTACCCGACCGAATCGCGGCTGGTATTGAAGCCGGGATCCGACCAGTTTACCGTGACAGTTTCAGCCGGATTCCCCAAACAGCACCCAGCTTAAACCGGGGCTATTCGGCCGGATCCCTGATTGGATTCCTACGCGGATCCAAAATGTTTTAAATTTTCTTAGGCTCCTTAAAATCTCTTGAAAATTCTTAATTCAATCAATCATTACATCTGTTTCGATAACTTTTCAACAACTCTCAAGACTTTTTTCAAAATCGCTGAAACTGTCGAAAAATCTTATAAAATCTCTTGTAAGTCATTACATCTTTTTCAACTATTTTTTGATTATTTATAAATCCTTTAAATAGAAACTTTTGAGATTTCGCCAAGTTCCTATTAATTCCTTAAAATGATTTGAGTTCTTAGAAATCCTTCAAGTCCTCCGATTTTTTTAACTCCCTTCAACTTCTTTGAAATCATTTTCAATATTGACTAAAATGAATTAAAATCTCTTACAATCCTTCAATTTTTTTAGCCTCCTTAAAATTTCTTGAAAATCCTTAAAGCTCAAAATTTTTTTAAATCCCTTTAAGTCTCTTAAAATTTATTAAAATCTTTTTAAATAACTTTTTTAATAGCTTTAAAATCGTTAAAATCACTAAAACTGTCTTAAAATCTTAAAAAATTTCTTGTAATTCTTGAAATGTTTTTGAATTATTTTTTAATCCTTTAAAATAAAATCTTAAAATCCCGCCAAGTCCCTATAGTAATTCCTTAAAATTACTCGAATTTTCAGATATTCTTTAAATTTTTTTTTAATCTTTAAATCCTCCGAATTTTTTTTAATTCCTTCCACTTCTTTAAAATCATTTAAAATTTTCGAAATTGAGTACAGTTAATTAAAATCCTTTGAATTTTCTTAAATGGCTTAAAATATATTTTTTTAAAACATTCTTTCTGTAATCTCTTCAAATTCAGAAAAATCTTTTTAAACAATTTTTCAGTAACTCGCTTGACATTATTTGAAAATCACCTTAACTGCCTTAAAAGTTTATCAAATCTCTTGCAAATCCTTAAACCTGCTTGGATTCTTTAAAAAATCTTTAAAATTCCTTCAAAATCGTTCAATTTTTCTGCATTCTTTTAAAATCCTTTAAAGCCTCTTTGATATAACTTTATTACAATCGAAAAGTATTATTACATAAGTCGTCGACAATTGAGGTTATAACCTTAATTACGGCAAATTATAATCTTTCTTAAAAGCAAAGCTATATCACGATTTTTAAACTAAATTTCACCTAAATTAATTACTTTTCGTCAAACTGCTATCTAAACAATGCTTTGCGTCCACCAAGTGGTATAGCCCAAAGATATGGTATTATAAACGTAGATGCGGTACGGGGCGTCGGAGTGGGGAATTATATATATAAGACATCACATTTTCTGCCCTATCGAGGTGCTGCCCTCATCGTACTACGAAGTTGAATTCTTGTTTTCTCATTCTTCGGAAAATATGACGGTAAAGCAGTAGAAAGATTTTTTGAGGTTAGAAAAGTTTGACATGTATGTATCGCTGAATTTTTTCAGATCTGAAGCTTGATCCAGGTTTTCGGTACAGTCTTTGTTTTAATTATAAAAAAAATGTTCTCGAAAAATCATATTTTTAATTTGTAAAAAAGTATTATAAAAAGACATTTCGAGATAAACAAGTGTGGAAAACATTGGTCTTTCACAAATTATTTTTTTAAATTGAAATAATCAAATATTTATACCAAAGAAACAACTTTTTAAATGTTTGAAGTGTTTAAACATTATTGTTTAAATTTAAAATAACAATAATTAAAACGAAATATATTTCTGGATAAGATATTTTGGTTGAAAATGTATATAGTATTTTTTAAATCACAAAAGTTCTTCTGAAAAATCGAAATGTTAATTAAAAAACACGTGTTTTTGTGTATGAATTTGTCGGTAAATTTTTTTTTATAATTTTAATTTTAAATTCAAACAATTTTTAACACTTTAAATATTAAACAAAAATTTATTTGATAACAATATTTTATTATCGTATTTTTAATAAATAATTAATACTGATTAAGAAACAATTTTATTTGGGGAGTTTTATTATTTGGGAATTTTCAAATTCGTTAATATTATAAACTGTTCAGGAATTTTATTAGTTTTGGAATTGTATTATGACAGAGAGTTTTACCGAGTCGGGAATTTTATTTTTCGGGATATTTCAGCCGCCCTCATAGAATTACAGAAAATTTGCTCTAATTATAATCTCGGCGCTCGATCTTGTT
>NC_046660.1:124906808-124909094 GCF_010883055.1 Belonocnema kinseyi | reverse complement strand
TTCGAAAGTTATACGATATACAGACAACCACAACATCAATAACAACGACGACGTAGACGCCAGAGAGACAGACAGATACCGATGTAAAAGCTTGTTTTTCTGGCTCAAGGAGCCTCAAAACGTCGAAATTTCATGAAATTCGTGGAAGTCATTTTTCACATAAAACTCTTCTCATTATGGATGAGAATTTGATAAAATAATCATGGGGCCTTGAAAAAGTAGCGTTTTTCGCCTTTTGACTTTTTTCCATATCAAGCTTTTTTTGCTTCAAATGTCCATTTTCGTTTGGTTTTTTGGATTTTTAAAATCCTTTAACTTTGGTAAGTTTGATTTTACCAAAAAAAGTTGTCAGGATAAATTGTTCATATTTTTTTGTACCATAAATGGCTGTGGATAGAATTTTCAAATTTTTAAAAAAATTGGTCTTAAAAATTTTTTAAAAGCATCAACTTTTTGAATTTTTATCAAAAATGGCTGCTTAACGAACTCGATCTTTCTTTTTGGTCTTTCGAACAGTGTGTCAAAGCCCAATCCAATCGGAACAGTTATCCGGTATAAAGACAACTACAACAACGACGACACCGGACAGACAAACAGGCCCCGACGTAAAAACTTGTTTTTCTGACTCAACGGGCCTCAAAATGTCGACATTTGATAAAATCCGAAAAAGTTATTTTTCATTAAAAACTAATACCTTCTCATTTTGGATAAGAATATAAACATTTTTAATAAGATTTGTAGAAAATCTTTCAAAGAATGAAATGATTGCCTGGTAAGTTACAACAGAAAAATTACAATTTCAAAAAAATGAAGGTTGTTCTAAATATTATATAATATATTTATTTATATTTTATATTTATATAATATATTTATATTTTATTTATATGACATTTTATAATTGTAAAAAAATTGCGATAGTCAAAGAATGACATTTTGAACCTTGGTGCTTTATAGGTGAATTTTAATCAATGATTTCTGAACATCCTTGATTATGTCTGGTTTCATCCAAACATTATCCAATTCGTGAATTTGTTTTCATTTACTCCTTATTATGTATTCTTTATGTATGTATTCTCCGTATGTGTGCTTATCGAATGTCTCGAAGACAATGTTCAGATTTCCGAAATTTTGCGACATTAGTAACATTAATAACACAGAAAATTGTTAATAGCATTTTAGATTAATAACACATTCATTAGCTCTTTTTTAGGTAAACATCTTTTATCTATTTATTTTTTTCATTGCTTATGTCGTTTGTCCAAACACTTATATCTTATATTTTTAATGTTGCTTTCTTTACGAATAAAACAAAAACTACCCTTCGTATCAAAAAGTAATTGATAAAAAACTTTTGGATCTTTTTAAGGTGCATAATTTTTTATATCTCTTCTTTTCTCCGCATCTTGCACAGTTTGATCACTAAATTAAATTTATGATTTTTCATTATTTTTGGTTCTTTCAAAATTTGAATTTTCGATTATTCAAAACAATCTGAAAAGTTGTTATCATAATCTTGTAGGGCTCTCAAAAAGCAACGTTTTTCTTCTCTCGAGTTTTTTTTCAAATCTCGCGCTGGTTAGTTTACAATTTTCATTTTGGTATTTTTTTTAATTTTTTGAAAACGCTATAATTCTGGTAATATTCTTTTTATCAAAAGAAGTCGGTGAGGTGAATTGTTCGGATTTCCAATTATTACGAATACCCGTACATGGAATTTTTAAATCTTGAAAAAAATTGTCTCAGAAATTTCGAAAATTCTGTAACTTTTTGAATTTTCACCTAAAGTAGCCAATCAACTTGATCTTTAGTTTCTGACGTAAAAACTTGTATTTTGTGTCCAAACGTAAAATTTTACACAAATGTAATAACTTTTTTGATGAGAATGTAAAAAATATCTGTACTCTGAGTACTGCCGTGATTTGAAATGTTGAAGATTTGGAATTTCAAATTATTTAGTTTTCAAGATTTATATTTTAAAGGTATAATATGAATTTTTTTTTAAAAGTTCAATTTTGAAGACTTGCAATGGAAAATTCTTTAATTTTAACGATCTGCAATTTAAAACTCTTTAAATTAGAATATTTGCAATCAGAAACTCTTGAATTTTAAATGATGTATAAATAAAATAAATAACAAATAAATTAATTAATTTAAATCTAACAAAATTCTAATTAAATTGAATTAAATAACAAAATAAAATAAAAATTCATATAAACTGTCATGATTTTCAAGATTAAAAGTAAAGAATTCTCAATTATAAATCTTCCTAATTCATGAAATTTGACA
>NC_046660.1:124890950-124906708 GCF_010883055.1 Belonocnema kinseyi | reverse complement strand
CTGAGGGTTCAAAGTTTTCTGATTCAAAGTAGAGAAATCCTAACACCAAATACAGGTTTGACCCAGAGAGCAGTTACAGATTTATGAACTTATTATTACTCTTCCATTCACTCATTGTTAGTGATCGGAACGTAATAATTAAGAAATTTTAAAATACATGCGGAAAATTCATTAGTCGAAGAGACTAAAATATCTCTAGAAATTGCAAACTGTACAAATATCAAAATAAACACTTAATAATATTAAAGAACAATGTATAGATATTGCACTAAAAGTTTTATCTGTTAGAATAAAAATATAATATGGTGAAGTAAATAAATCGTTACTTATAAAAGAATATCAAAAGATGAGAAATAACAAAGATATATTTGGAAATAATCAAATAACTTTAAAAATATTACAAAATATATGAAACAGAAATATAAATTATACATTTAATTTTCTCTCTGGTATCTATTAAAATAACCATGTCTTACAAAGCGTGGATATTTTACGTTTGTTATGAAATGTTCGTAATTTAATTTTAATTTAAATGGTTCTTGTCCAAGCTAAGTTTACCATCAGTGCGCCTCGAAGGTGTGCTGAGAGTTGCGTACAGCGCTCCAAGTGGCTCTTGGCAAACTATATGGGATGGTGCTATTTACGGGAGAGCTGCCATCTTACGATGCGCCATTTGATGTATGTCCATGATTAGAATACTGATGGACATAGGAAACAAGGGACTAGACATGCCATTGCGGGGGTGATGCAATGAGGGGGGAGGTCAGCCAACTTTTGATGTCCCGCAACAAACATGGCAGCGCCCAAATTTCTCTTCAAATTATTAACACTTTTTTTTAATTGATGAATTTTCTCATTATACTTATTTATAATTATAACTTATATACTGATATACAATTTTCTAGTTGAATTCAAAAATGTTGTCTTTTTTGGCGTAACTCATTCCATTTACGAGAAACGTTCTATTAATTCCAATTTTAAACATTAAAAAAAAAGTTAGATATCTGAAATCATCGAAACCCGTAGATTCCTGATTATTATGTTTTAGGCTGTTAACTATGAAATTAAAAAAAATCTACTTCTAAATTTTAATACGAAAGCTTAACAAAGGACCCTTGAGTGCCGGCTACTCTATTGAGATAGCCTCTCTGCTTGTTATTTATGATCGTATTCTTATTTCAATTTCGGAAAGGATATTTTAAAGCCTTCAGACCATTTAAACGAGCTTCCTGGATCTTTAAAAATATCTACCTGAGTACCTGCGGAGAATATTACTTTAATATTTTTTCCCTGAAAATCAATTAGCCAGTTTTTTTGTCATTTTTTAACAATTTTTCTGACAGATTTTAGGTTTAACAGTTTTCGAGAAAAACTTTTTATTCAATTTCACTCAAAAAAGTGATTTTAGGATTAATGTTTCGAGTATTTTTGTACCATACGAGTATTAACGATTTTTTAACTTTAAAAAACATCAAAGTTGCGCCCGTAACAGACCAAAATTAATTCCATAAGTTCAGTGGTGCCAATCCTATTTGAAACCTCTATTTCCTCAGGAACTTTTGTAACAAATAAATTCTTGAAATACGCAGATAGCACGCAAAAATTTCAAATATCAAATTAAAGGACTTTCTTCTAGCTTAATTTTAAAATGAATCATTGGTAATAATTGTTCTATACAATAAGGAATCAGCAATTTGAATAGAAAAAAATATAAGAGATCAAATTACATTGCAAATAGTTTAAAATTAAAACTCTAATATACTATTTGGCATAAATATTAAACATTTAAATTGTTCGGACTTGAATGATTTATTTTTATCAGTTATTCAAAAATTATATAAGGTTCTAAAATATGGAAATCTAAATAAGAGAAATGTTTAAATGACTCGAAAGTGATCAGAAAATCTAAAAATAATTAGAATTAATATTACAGGTTGAAAAATTATGTATTGATTCGAGGACATGGCTGGCCTGATGATAACTTAGACAAATTTATATTGGATTTATAAAAAACTGGTTAGCAAAAATTGTTTAATCAATTTTTTCTACGATATATTTGTTGTAATCGACAAAATTAATCAGGATACGTTCTTGCATTACTTATAATTGCTAATTTAAAAGAAAATTATTAGTTCTTTAACTCTAATCTACTTTTTCTCCTAATGGAATTTTTTGTACCCGTTTTATTTATACTGGCATACAGCAAAGGGATATATTAGAATCATTCTTTTTTATACAATTAAAAATTGAAAGATACTTAAGAAATGGTGATCTCATATGTAATATACGCCAACCTGTTGATAAATATAGATTTAATCGTGCGAATTATAGATTGCTGCACGTTCTGTTTTATTTTACTTTCTTCACTTAATTATTTTCCCTTATTTTTCTTGCATTTTTGATTTTTTTTTCATTTTTAGTTAGGTCGGGCAGCCGCCCGACCTGCCCCCCGGTGTTGGCGCCCCTGCATAAGTTGATTCCCTTATGACATAAAGTTATCTAAAATATTAACCTTCAAATAATATTTTCTTGCGATTTATGGAGGATGAAATTGAAACAAAAAAATCAAAAATGGTTTAACGATTTTAGTGAACAAAATATATCTTGTGAAGACCAGTGAAATTATTTTTCAGAACATTTTTTTAAATTCTGACTAAAAAACAGTTGCAAAACTTTTAGAATTTTGTAAAATTAGTATTAACCATAACGCATCTCGCAAATTATTTAAGAAGAAAGTATGTTAAAGTAAGGTATCTAAAGATGTTTGGGTATAAACTTAGAGGTGATAACTCAAAAGAAATTGCCACAAAAAAATAATGGATTGTGAACATTGACAACAGGCAGTTCCCATTTCTGTAAGTCAATTAGTGTATCTTATTCTGTCACTTAGTTTTAGGATCTTCAATTATTTGTTGCAGTCTTCATTGATATAAAATCTTCTGGAGTTTACACTCGGAAAACCTTTAATTATTAAGAATAGCCTCTTCGCAATATACTACAGTAAATGTATTAAATAATCATTAATTCTGCTTCATTACTTATGCACCCTCTCCTCTAATCTTGATAAGTTTTGTTAAGGTAGAAGATAAAGACAATATCTGTCTTTATCTGGTGATAAAAACTTGTTTGCTGACAGCTTAATGCTTCTTCTCACAGGTTTTTGTTCGGCTATTCTTTTTTCTATCTTAAGAGCTTTTAAAAAATCTGGAAAAACGTATGTGTATTCCTCGGAGCTTCTACTACATGCACCAATTATTTTTAGAATTGAATATGTAACTTTTTACAAAATAAAAATCTAAATATAAACAAAAACTAGGTAAAATGCAAATTTAGTTAAAAATGAATAACTTTATAATAAATAAATATTAATAAACTGTACGGTCTTCAAGTTCCAAAAAGTATATTTTTTTGCACACGAGAATATATTGCACTTTTTTGTAATTCATGCATATAATAAATAAGTGAAAAACCCATTATTCTTTTAAAAATCAATATATATTTATTATATAATCATCTAAGTTTATTAAGAAACTTGGCTAAAAAGTTTTAAAAAATTATATGAGATTAAATATAATTCACGCAGTGATTTTTACGGAAGTTCCTGCGATGTTCTTCACACACCGGCTTTTCAGAGATCGTGCAAGAATACGACATTTTGTATCATCCTTTGATCGGCATATAGCACACCTTTTCCTTTTTTCTAAATTCGTAGATATACATCTGCAAATGCGGATTCATCCAAATCGTCGCGGAACATTAATTTCAATTCCCACTACCAAGAAGTTTTCTTAGGGAGGGGGGTCAAACCCCAATATCTTTGGGTTTCGGCGATACTTGAGTGGGAAAATTTGACCGGGTCGAAAACGACCCACATGTGTGACGACGGGTTAAAATCAGAAAAATTCTTACGTTCTCACTGGAAATTTATTTATTAGATCTTAACACTTTTTATCGATAGTCTAATGACTTTATTTTTAAGAATCGCACGTACAAAAATGAAGCATGCGATCCTAACAGAAAAATGAACTTATTTAAAAAATGCATTCTGTTAATACTACAGGCGTACTTCTTCACTTTATGTCGTAAACAAACTGTAATTCTGAAAACGAAACTCTTCCTTAGATACATATAGCGCAATTAGTGACCTAGCTTCAGAATCTTTCCACACATAGTATCAGGATTGAAGATGAACAGATTGTTGTGAGGAGCTTCTTTCTGGGAGACTGCCTTGATTATTTCTTGTCCCATGACACCACCGAGGATCGCACATACTGGACTTACTTGAGCATATAAATTTCCCCTGCAATGTAATGTTTTACATTAATATAAAAGAATGCAATTACTAAATAGCCTAAACTAATGTTGGTGTAAAGCATACAATTTCTAATACACTCTCATTAGCTTCAACATTTTCATGTAAATGTAAAGTGCATACAAAACAAATTGCTGAAACTTTACTTGATCAGCCAACCTAATTGAAACCAAAATTGAAAGATTCCGGCTAAAATAACTGCTTGATACAAAAGTGAATAGTTGCGGAATGTGATTAAATATTTTGATTAGGACTGTGCAAAGACTGTTGCGAAATATGCTGAAGCTCATGGAGTTTCTGGCACTAAAGAGTGTGTATACGCGCCATAAAGTGTCGGTGAACAGAGGTCATGAACTGCGATATTAATTCGACACAGTTAGTGTAATAGATTGGTGTTTCACTAACTGTCTAACTACTCCAGCCACTTGATGAAATGACTACGTTCTATCAATCGCATAGTGTAACAAAGTTTAGTGAATGTCATTTTGAGTAATCATCGCTTAACCCCAGGTTTTAGTTATTTTTTAAATATTAATTTTTTTATGAAGAGAGCATTTTACCCTGACATCAGGGTATCTGCCTCATCTGCTGCGGAAAGAGTCCAAGACCATAGAGGGACAATCCAGGGAAGCACACTGGGCGTCACTGCTATTGTAATTTCTTTGTCAAGTATTACACGAAATAGGAACAGTCTTACAAAAAACAGCCCTGAGACGGGCGAGATATTACTCTTTAGATTTAAATTATATTACTATTTAGATACAAGAATTAAAAATGAGATCAGCAACGTAGGTTGATCAGTTAGAGTAGGTTGACACAATATAGCCGAGGCAAGAGTACAGAAACTGACTACTAACGGCGAGAAAATGTTAGGCATCTGCCTTTGAAGCTTAAAAACTCGTAAAAAAATGCTAGCACAATACAAAAATACTCATATGAAAGCTGAAAGTGTTCTACGCAAATGACATTAAAAGACGTTTATATAAAAAAAATTTGTGCTTTGCACACTGAAAAATGCTTTTAAAAAATAAGGGTTTTCGGGTACATTTAAGAACAATCAAGTTTATAGCATTATTTTTTTATTATACAAAGGGCAATGGGAAAAATTTGAAAAAATTCACGATTATGAGGAAAACTGTTTTGAGCAAATTGCAGTTGATAAATTTGAGAAACAATATATATTGTTGCTTAAAAGTACGAAAATGTACAACTATATTATCTTCAGCTCTAATAAAGATATTAAAGCGATTTAAACAGGAAACTATAATGGATAGGCTCTGTAATTATTTTCAATCAGCCAGAAGGATATGGTAATATTATTTTTTATAAAAATCGCGATATTTTTAGACGTTTTTTTCTGTTGGAAAGGAAGTGCCAGAAAGCAGGGGGGGAGGCCCTTTTTTGCTGCCGACCGCTCGTGCCTTTCTTCGACCCGTGTTTCTGAATCCTTGGCTGGACACCTGGCACGTCCTTCGCCCAGTGCCGTATTTCTTTCATTCATGACTTAAAATTTTTTAAAGTGCATTGGTCGGTAGACTTACAGTTAAATTACTTTTAGGCTTCGTTGGACGTAAAAAACCGTTTTCAAAATGGTTTGTCGTTTTTTTATACTAAACTATGGGACATATGTAGGAGTATGCACAACATTTAACGCGTGTCATGGTGTAATTAATTCATAATATCGACCTTCAAAATACACCAAAAAATTAAAACAGGAAATTAAAATGGACAGGCTCTGTACTTATTTTCATTCAGCCGGAAGGATGTGATAATATTATTTTTTATAAAAATCGCGATATTTTTAGACGTTTTTTTCTGTTGGAAAGGAAGTGTCAGAAAGCAGGGGGGAGGCCCTTTTTTGCTGCCGACCGTTCGTGCCTTTCTTCGATCCGTGGTTCTAAATCCTTGGCTGGACACCTGGCACGTCCTTTGCCCAGTACCGTATTTCTTGCATTCATGACTTAAAATTTTTAAAGTGCATTGATCGGTAGATTTGCAGTTTAAATAATTTTAGGCTTCGTCGGAGCTAAAAAAACGTTGTTTTCAAAATGGTTTGTGGTTTCTTTATACTAAACTACGGGACATATGTAAGAGTGTGCACAACATTGCACGTGTGTCATAATGTTATTAATTCATAAGATCGACCTGCAAAGTACACGAATACGTTTAGTGGTATAGACGCATGGCGTATGCAAAGAACATCTTTTTTGAAAGCTTTGAAAATGTCGAATTACGTACGTGAAAAAGCCGTTTTGTGGTTATAGATTATTAGTTGAAGCTTACGGAGAAAATGTTATAACCCAAAAAACTTGTGAACGAGGGTTTCAACGATTTAAAACTGGTGACTTCCATATAGAAGACAAGGCGCGTCCAGGTCAGTCCAAAAAGGTTGAAGATAAATATTTTCAAGCTTTATTAGATGAAGACTCAAGGAAAATATTGAAGCAAATGGCAAATGCATTGAATGTTGCCTAATCCACCATTTCTGCACGTCTACACGCAATGTGAAAGGTCCAGAAGATAGGGAAATGGGTTCCATTTCAATTAAAAGACAGACATTCAAAGACGAAAAACCATTTATAAAATTCTGCTAGCCAGGCAGAAAAGAGAAGGTTTCTTGCATCGAATTGTGACAGGTAATGAAAAGTGGGTCTATTTTGACAACCCAAAGCGAAGAAAATCATGGGTAGACCCACGACAGCCTTCAACGTCACAACCAGTGCGCAATGTGAATGGAAAGAAGACTTTTCTGTTTATTTGGTGGAACAATAGGAGAGCTGTGTATTACGAACTGCTGAAACCTGATGAAATGATTACTGGCGCACGGTACCAACAATTAATTAGATTAAAAAAAGCCTTAAAGACAACGCACGGCCTCATGATGCGAAACCAGTTCAAAACTATTTGGAAAACATTAAATGGGACATCATACCCCACCCGCCGTGTTCACCAGACTTGACCCCATCGGACTACCACTTATTCCGATCGATGCAGCAAGGACTTTCAGAGAAAAATTTCCAGCCTTTCGAAGAAGTGAGAATTTGACTCGATGAATGGTTGGCCTCGAAAAATGAACAGTTCTTTTGGGAAGGAATCCATGCATTGCCAGAAAGATGGGGAAAAGTTGTAGAAAAAGATGGCCAATACTTTGATCATTAAGGTAATTCTTATTCTTATGTAAACGAACGGCAAAATTCTGTGAAAAATCGACATTATTAACCGAAAAACCTATTAAGATCGACCTGCAAAATACACCAAAAGTAGACATAATAATCAATTTTTTTGATGATTTTCTAGAAGCTTCTAACCTTCTAATGAAGTTACGCGTATTTGAATTTTATCCTTTTATAAAAAAGGAAACAATTTTTTCTCTTCATTGAGATATATAATGTTTTCGTTTCGATTTTGATAGAGTTGATCATCTTTTTTTTTAAATCAGCCGGAGAATTTCAACAAGGTTTTACAATAAAAAAATTTCGGTCGTTTTTCTGAAAATATTGAAAGAACAGGGTACTACACTAAAATAAATACGGCAATGGTCGGAGGACGTGCCAGGTCTCCACCCAAGGATTGAGAAGCACGGGTCGAAGAAAGTAGTGATTGGAAATATCGGTAAAATGATGTATCGATATATATCGATATTTTCTGAAAAGATATAGATATTATCGATATTTATCGATAACTTCCCCCTCCCTTTACCATCCTCACCTGACCCGAATTCGCAATTTGGCAAATTTGATTAGAATTAAAATAATGAGAAATACATTCAAAAAATAGTTTTAAAATACAATAAATTTATTTAAATTACAAATATAATTAAAAGACGATTAAGGATTTAGTTTTCAGTGTTTTCTATGGCATTACAAATATTTCTTATTGTAAATCTTAGAGTATTGCAATATTTTAGATAAACAAATTCGAGTGCTATCTAACACCCCGTAAGAACATTTTTTGTTCATGTACTTGACAGTTTCAGAAACTCGAAGTTCTGTCTCAAGAAACACGAGCTGCTCAGCCAGACTTGGAGACAGACGCGATCTTTTACTAGGCAGTCTGATAAGTACCTGAATATTCTAAGAGATGGCATTAGTATTCACTAATGTGAACCATTTTCGTGGAGCTTGATCCTTCAAATGACGCCTGACAAAACTTCAGCCATTTATGTTTATGCATTTACAAGTTACAGCACTGAGAAGCGACTAACCTCCGAGTTTTTTTTAATATGGAAAAATCTGAGTTTCGAGTTTTGATCAAACACTACTATCTTCGCAAGAAAACGATATCCGAGACCAAGGCCAAACTGAATAAGTATTACCCGGACTCTGCACCTTCGAGTGGAACGATTCATAAGTGGTTTACCGAGTTTCGTTGTGGCCGTACGAGCACAGTTGATGCTGAACGATCTGGGCGCCCAAAAGAGGTCACTACACCAGAAAATGTCGAAAAAATCCATGATATGATGTTGAATGATCCCAAAGTGAAATTGAGAGAGGTAGCTAATGCTGTAAGCATATCATTGGACTGTGTGGGCAATATCGTGCATTCAGTTTTGGGCATGAAGAAGCTCTGCGCGTGATGGGTGCCCCGTTTGCTCACAGTGGACCAAAAACGAATTCGTGGTACAACTTCCCAGTAGAATTTGGTATTATTTTCGCGTAAGCCGACCGAGTTTTTGCGCCGATTCATAACCATGGATGAAACCTGGATCCACTACTACACTCCTGAGTCAACGCAACCGCCAAAACAGTGGGTTCCACCGGTCCAAAGTGCTCCGAAGCGTCCAAAAACGCAACAATGGGTCGGAAAGGTTATGGCCTCCGTATATTGGGATGCACATGGCATGATATTCGTGTACTATCTTGAAAAAGGTAAAACCATAACCGGAGCATACTATTCATCATTATTGGACCCATTGAAAATCGAAATCGCCGAAAAACGACCGCATTTGAAGAAGAAAAAACCGCTTTATCATCACGACAATGCGCCTGTTCATTCATGCTTAGTTGCACAAGCAAAATTGCATGAAATCGGCTTCGAATCGGTTCCTCAGCCACCGTATTCACCAGACCTGGCCCCCAGCGACTATTACTTGTTCTCTAACCTGAAGAGATGGCTCACCAGTAAGCGTTTTGACTCAAATGAGGAGCTCATAGCTGAAACTGAGGCGTATTTTTGGAGACCTTCCGATCGAGTACTTTTCGGACGGTATCAAAAAGTTAGAAAATCGTTAGATTCGCTGTATCGACCTAAAAGGAGAGTATGTTGAAAAATAAAACCGACTTTGGCCAAAAAAACGTCTCCGTGTTTCAGTTTTCAGGGACTTATCAGACTGCCTAGTATCTCTGATTGTATTACCTGCTGTCGAATTTACGCGCTCTGAGGGAACTGAAACGAAACGATGACAGTGAATACTGAACGTCTAAATAATTAATGGAGAGTCAACAATAGGATTTGAGAAACCGAAGTAGCATTGACTTGACGTAGACTTGATATAGCAGTAGCTTGGACGCACTTGGACGTGATACGCGCGCATGTATTTTCAACTGTTTATTCCCATAAATCATAAAATCGTTTAAAAAAACAGTTAAAAATACATGCAAGCGCATCACGTCCAAGCTACTGCTACGTCAAGTCAATGCTACGTCGGTTTCTCAAATCCTAATGTGGACTCTCCTTGAAATTTGAAAATGAATCAACTGCGCATTAGTTGCGCATGTATCCTCACTCATTGGCCTTTCAGGCTCTGTCCTGATCGCTTGCTTGACTTGCCACTTACAGAAAGAGACTTAACGGTGATGACCACGAAGTAATAGTAAGGAGAATCCACGTTAATGCATTTGCGGCGGCAAAGCATGGCAACTTTTCGGAATAGATAGGGGGGGGGGGGGGGCTTTCTCAACTTGTAAGTGAAATATCTACGAGATCCGATAGTACCGAGAGACGAGTGTCATGGCTGTCATTTAAATGTGAGGCAAAGCAAAAGTTGTTTTCGTGCCGTGTTATGTACTATTTTTTCGTTGTTGATAATTTTGAAAAAGATACATATATTTCGAAGCCGTACATATTTAATGCATAATTTAATTCGGAATTAGCTTTCAAGTAAACTTTCCAAAAGTGCTTTTTTTAAGTTGAACAAAAGTAATTTATAGGTTAAGTGGTGCCGATTTTAACTGTGTAATTTTCGTAACATTAATAATATTCGTTGTAATAATTTTGTAGATAATGTGTGTTATACGAGATTCATTTAGGCATTTTACCATTTAAAATTATGCGAGTTTCAGGTTTTGCAATTAAAAATTCTATAACTTTTATGAGTTCAATTTGAAACTTTCAATTCGAAACAGCTTTTTTAAATTGGTCAGAGGTTAATGAACATTATTTTTACAAAAGCGTAAGTACTTAATAATAAATGTTACAGAACATTTTTATAAATAGTTAATTTTGTAAATGTCATTGGAACTTGTATGTAAGATTCTGAATTTTTAAATTACATGAATTTGATTACATCTTAATTTCACAGTATTTTATCATTCAAATTTAGCGCTGAAATAAGCGGTAGAACTTTTTCGGCTCTTGGCGACAGTACTTCGGGTATCTTCGTGGCTCTCACAGATATTTCACTGAAAAGTCAGTATATCTATTCCGAAAAAGTTACCATGCTTTCGTAGCACACAGTTCCTTCTCCTCACTATTACTTCGTGGTGATGACGCAGCAGACGATGAAAATATCGATAAATATCGTTAAGGGAAAACTGTATCGATACTTTTCGATACGGTCGCGTATCGACATGTATCGATATTTATAGATACATCTTCTCGGTTGGGCAATGCACAGACACAAGACGTCTAACGCCAGGATAGATAAAAA
Source organism: Belonocnema kinseyi (assembly GCF_010883055.1). Classification (NCBI taxonomy): domain Eukaryota; kingdom Metazoa; phylum Arthropoda; class Insecta; order Hymenoptera; family Cynipidae; genus Belonocnema; species Belonocnema kinseyi. The sequence goes on along the minus strand of NC_046660.1, from coordinate 124,895,528 downwards.
AGGCCTTTTAATCAAATGAGAGGAGGTTCTATCGAAAAATCGGATGAACTCAAGAACATGAGTCAGCGTTCGAAGTTCCACGAGCGGTAAACATGGCTGGTAACTGAAAAAAAGTCTGGAGAAAGAATAACAAAGCAGCCTGGAAACATCGTAACTGGCGAACACCTAGCCCAGACATTGCGCTAGCTGCTTCTCGGGTGGGTTTTAAACATAATTCCCCAAAAATGTAAATCTTAACTTGAAAAAAATACACTGGAAACCAATTTTATTTTTTACCCTTGTGGATTTTAATGTGTATATGTTAAGGGGGAATTATGTGTATTGTCTTATTTATTTAATTTAATTATAGACAGACCATTGCACTGGACTTGCTGTCCGTACTGGTGTAAGTATGATGATGATAATAATAATAATAATAATAATAATAATAATAATAATAATAATAATAATAATAATAATACTATGTACTTAATAAAAGCTTTGAATCGTTTAACATAAAAATAATAATATTTAAACAAAAATAAAGTAAATAAATTAATATAAAGTAATATTCCCCTGGTGTGAATGTTTCTTGTCTTATGCTAAATTATACTCAAATCATAAACTTACTCTAGCAAAGGTTGTATGGTATCCCCAAGATCGTATGCTTCAATAACTGAATCGGCCTCTTCCTTAATAGGATTAGAAGATCTTTCGCTCGGAAATGGGTCTTTTCCATGTTTCTCTCGATAATTCAACAAAACTGAAAGACAATAATATATTTTTTAAACACAGATATTACGGGAATTCAACTTTTTTTCGATTAAAAATCACTTACAACTTGACTGGCAATATTATAGCCAAGTGCAACGTACCTTAACGAATGCTCAACAACAACAAATGTTACGAAAAAAGATTTTTTTTATGAATACTGAAATATATGAAAGGGTTAAAAAATTAATTACAAATGCCATCTTAAAATGACACTGGCTCACAGTGAAACCACGGTGTCTTGAGGACACCAAGCGACCCAAGGATAACAGCGTTCTGCATTCATCTCAAAAAAGCCTTGGCATAATTCACCCATCACAATTACAATCACTTTAACCTAATGTTTTGGATACAGTCGTTAAGGATCCTTTTTAAGGTCTTGATTCCTCTCCTTCTTTTCCTTCTCCTTGGCAAGAATGTTATAGTCGGGCGGAGTCGAGAATTAATCACGAATATAGTTCATTTCCCGAAGTCTTGCCGTATGATGTCAGGCCTCGAGTGTACAACATAGACTGATGTCCGAAAATCGAATTTCTAGAAAATTTGGTACTTTTCGTTTTCATCAATTGACTCTTATCTCCATTGGAGCATTCGGCAGGGCAGGGTCGCGGCCAACATTGTAAGAGCGACAAAAATAATCATGAAACACTATGACTGGAAACTTTATGACATAAAATGCGATTGAGATATACTAAGGTGGAAATGACACCGCCCTAACATGCGAAAATAAAACCCCCTGTACCTGAATTAAGTACTGATGATCTGAGGAAACCAAAAGTTTGCTCCTTCAACAACGACTGATTCTACATTTCTGCGAAAGTTTCCCTGCTTTTTCTTGTCGAGTAACTGTTGGTGAAACTTTTCAACCTCTTATTTCTTTACTTCGGGTTTTGAAGTGAAACATCTACATAAAGAACTGCACTTTCCTCAACTCTGATTTTAAAATTCAGGCCAAGTGTCTCGGCCGACTGCTCCGCGGTTCTATAAAGGACCTAGCCTTTGCCAATCATCTCATGATTTCTTACCACTTTTAGGGGGAGACCTCTGCAATTTGCAGTTATATAAATTAACCTTATAACAATTCAATTATAAAAACATTGGAGATTCAGAAGTCCACCTTGACAATGTGAGTTGTATAATCGCGTAATGAAAGAATTTATATGCAAGCTCTTATGCATATGCATGATCTTACGAGTGGCGATGTCAATGGTCTTAAGCTCGTTCTTCGTCCATTAAACCACTCCAAACTAGTAAATTAAGACCGAGAGGGCAGAATTTAAAAACCCAATCGGTTGAAGAAGATCCTTGTATCTGCTTCGCAGAGAATCCTTCACTAATGTTACGTCCTGTATTCGGCTTTAAGGTACTCCCAGGTATGTATAGGTATCTCAAGTTTCACGATGTCTAATAAGACTTCCCAGTGGGCACAAAACTATGAAAATCCCAAGAACGTCCTTGGGACATTCCTAGGACGTCCTCTGTCAGACCAATTAACGCCCCTAAGACGTCCAATGTCCTAAAGATGACCTAAAGACGTCTTTAAGACATGGACGTTCCTGGGACATCTTTCGTACTGAGATTAGACGTTTTAAGAGCATTACTAGGATGACCAAAAGACGTCTTTAGAACATCCCTAATTTCTTTGCCCACTGGGTTATTACCACAAGCTTAGGGTCATCTGGAACTCCAAAAGTCTTTCCTATCTTTAGATGAATCTTGGTGCACTTGTCCGATTTATAGTGCATATCAATCTCTTCTATGTAATTCTTGACAATATTTAGAGGAAGTTGAAGTTTGCATGCACCAGAAACACATACCTTTAGATCATCCATATAAAATACATAAGTGACCCTATGATCGCGACGATTAGTGCCGCAACAAAGGTATCCAGAAGAATTTCGTAGTGTAGAAGATAGAGGAAGGTTCCCTCAGGAAAGTGAGGTTCGTTGTCACACGATAATTTCTAGATGAGATAAAATATCTATTTTTTAAAACGGAAATGTATCTCTCTATGCATCTTACTATCTATAAATGAACCTTTAAGATTTACAAGCCACGTTTTTCAAACACTTCTCTCTACACAGGCTCAATTATTCATAGAATCCTGTTATTTAGGACACCTGTAAAGATCTTATACAGCCTGTTCAAACAAGTTATTAGCCTCTGGGGTGATCCTTATTTTTCATGGTGGATTTTTTGCCTTCTGATTTCTTTGGTCTCATCAAACATAATTCGGTGAAGTTGAGAGGAGGTTGGCCCTTGGCAACTAAAAATCGAAATTTGAAAATTCGATTTTTGAAGAATATATTCTTATAGAAAATTAGATGGCGCATCTTTTTTCCTTTGGAGAATAAATTGTATCCATTATAGTTTTCCACATAAACATGATGACGATTTTTTTTCTGAAGTCGATTTGTAATTAATTTTTGATCTCTCGCTCGTCGTCACATCTACAGTTTTTTGGAATTTTTTGATGATACTCTACAACAGGGCTCGCCACTTCAAGCAGGTGTTGGCTGCCACGACAAGTGCATGACTGCCACCAATTTTTTCTGTCATTTTTTTCTTCGTTTTCCAGGAATCGAGCGAAGGGTACGGTCACGGTAAATTACGTCTCGTCGTCGTTCACGCCGGGGGGTCTGAACCTTTTTACTCGAATTTTCAATACATTTAATTTCCAATTTTATTTTTAATTAAGAAAGTGAATCAAATTTATCTGCAAATTGAAGCTGTCATAAAAGTTTTAAAAAGGAGGAAAAATTCGAAAATTTTTGAATGAAAATTCATTAAAAAAAAGAGAGAAACGATTGTCGCCAAAACCTTTTTCTTCGTTCTTATCGTTCTCCTTTATCTTGTACAAACTTTAAGTGAAGATTAAAAAATAATTTACCTAAGTTGCTGGAAAGATTGTGTTATTGGTTTTATTAAAAATTTTCAATACTTGTGAATGAAGAGCGGATTGAAGCTACTGTGACGTTAGTTCAACTGTTTAATAGAAGCTTTCAAACTTCAAAGCTTTCATACAAAAATGTTTAAATATAGGCGATATAAGAATTTAAACAATTCCAGTAGAGAGGCTGTTTCTATCAGTGAAATTTCACTCACAATCTGTGAAATTTCACTGATTTATATTTAGAGAGTAGACCATTGAGTCAGAAATCTATTCAAATTTATGAATTCTTAATTTTTTAAACTGTCCATTAAAAACTCTTAAATTTTGATGATTTAATATCAAATTTTCTTCTTTTTAGAACAGTTAGAATTAAAAACTTGACTTTTGATTTCCGAAACCATCAAAAGTCAACAATTTTAATTTATGAATCTTCAAATTTCAAGAGATTTCATTTGTACTTTTTCGAAATTTAAATTGTCAGACTTTTAAATTAAAGGGTTTTTTAATTTTGAGAATTTAGAATTACAAATTAGGTAAGTTTTTAGTTTTACAATTAAAAATTCTATAATTTTCACAACTTTTATTTGAAATTTCTTAAGTTTGGAATTCTCAGAATTGATAACTTTGACTCATGTTTAAAATCATTAAAATATAAGGATTTCAGTTTAAATATCTTCAAGATCAAGTAGTTGTCGATTGTAACTCTTGCACACTACATTTCGTTCAATTGTCATTATTTTAAAATTGAAGAGTTCTTGGTTTTGATAATATGCAATAAAAAATCCTTTAATTTAAGTTCCCTACTTTCAAAATTTCTTCTCTTTGGAAGTTTGAAAATTGAAAATTGCAATTAATACGACTAAAAACATTCTGTTATCTGTGTTTAAATGTTCATTTCTGTCCTTATTTCTAGTTCTTGCTTGCATAAAATCTTA
>NC_046660.1:124880431-124890850 GCF_010883055.1 Belonocnema kinseyi | reverse complement strand
TAAGCATTATATTAATTTTTCTTATTAATTTTGAAACTACCTATTAATCATTTAGTATTAACAGATAACATAGTCATATTATAGCTATAGCTTATTTCAATACATATTTATTAAAGAAATTTGAACAATAGCATCTAAACATTTTATCATTATACATTATGTCAATTGTGTGAAATACATAAATATTATTCAATAAGAAGTTTATATTTATTTTTATATTATTAAATCAAACGCTGATATATTTTTTTCTAATTGTATTTCATTTTTGGAAAGGTAATGTCTTTCAAGCCCGGCGCGGCGGGAGGTATAATGACCGTGAAGGGCTAGAAACCAGTCGAACGACAAGATTTGTTAGGGCCAGTTTTACCTAGTCTTTTGACTGCCACTGGCAACCAATGCAGCCAATGGCTGCCTTTTGGTGAGCCCTGCTCTACAAGATATCCTTCGAATGTTATGAATTAAAATTTTATCGAGCGAAGTTTGAGCAAATGAAAACTTCATGTAGCGCATTTGTTCAGAAAACTAGAAAAAAGTTTTATGTGAAAACCTTTTTTTTTAAACTGCATAGGTAAAAAATTGCGAATGAAAAACTTGGAGCACGTGCACTAAACTTTTGTAGGAGACAGGCATACAGGCGAACTTAAATGTAGGTACTGCGAGTGGTTCCGTCCGTCTAATAGACATGGATTGTTAAAAGTCGCTCGCTCCAAGTTTTACATTCGCAATTATTTACGTACACAGTTTTTTGAAAAAAAGGTTTTCAGAGAAAACTTCCTTATAGTTTTCTGAAGAAATTCTTCACAGGAAATTTATATTTGCTGAAACTTTGCTCGATAAACGAAGCGATCGAAGATTACAAGGAATTGAGTTCGCAATGGCCTAGAAAACAATTGTTTATTTTGTTATAAATAATGATATGAACTTTTCGCTAATATCATCATTCCAAGGATACTTTAGAGAGACATCAAAAAATTCCAAAAACTGTGAATGTTACGACGAGCGAGAGAACAACAATTAATTACAACTGGACTTCAGATAAAAAAATCAAAAGGCAGATTTAGTTATTAGAAAGCACGTGATCACAATAGAAACTTGTAACAGAATCGTTACCATATCGTGGGACTCGCTACGACCCTGCCTAAAAGGGTTGCTGGGGCGCATGCGAAACGGAACGGAATTACCCGAGGGTACCCGAAGCCCCGAGCAGTAGCACAGAAGTCGCCAGTCCTGGTTCGTTCGGCTCACCGTCGCTTGCTATCGTCTCACGCCTGTCTTAACGCGTTCGACCGTGTCTAATGTGTTGTGCTTCATTTGCCCTCTACCCGCTACCATCCAGGACGTTCGTGGGTTAAAACCACACCACCGATCCCTGGAAGCGAGAATCTTACACCTCAGGCGTAACCGGCTTAATACGGACCTTTCTGCCATCCATGAGGACAACCCCTGTGAGTCAACCGCCCTTTGTCGCCCGCTGGCGATTTACGATCTTGTAAGTCAAATAAACGTTTAATGACTTAAACACAGGTCTAAAGTTATTGTGTTCCACCTGTTCTTCTCGGCACCCTAATCCCACTTTCCCTCCCTGCTAGGCAATCCGACCATGCCCGGCGCCCAACCAAAAATCCCACATTTTTCCCTTTAAAATACCCAACCTGCCGAGAAAAGGGGAGACAAACTTTCTTAAATCTAAATAAGCTCTCGTTCTCAAAGAAACTCAACTTTGGGCTCACACTCTCAATCTCTTGACTTCTACGGTAACGAAAATCCATTTTTGCATGCTCTTGATCCATCGCCTCTAGATTAATTACAATGCCATTTCAATTGATAATTTTATTTAGATGATTTGATCCGTTCGCCATGCCTCTGTTCAGATTACCATTTAATAATATGCCGATGATCTTGTATTGATATGATTTGCTTGCCATGCCATGTGATTTATTTTCGGATGTGTACCATATATTTGATTTATCTGGTTTTTATATAATGGGTATGAAAAGAATTAATATATGGGGAATTAAAAGGATCAAACAGAAAATTAAAAACCCACAAAAGGGGGGAAAGAAGATTCCGCTAAAAAAAATTAGCAATATCGGTCAAAGTTGTAAAAAAAAACCAATATCAGGTAATTGTTTTGAATTAAAAATGTAGAACAAATTCAGTAAAATTAACGAAGCTCAGAATTTTGTCTTCCAGGATGTACAAACAATGAAACCGAAAATGGAAGGTTCGGAAGAATTATATTTTACAAAAGTTAAAACTGAGTTTTAAAGTTATAATCATATTACGTAAAGTATAATGAAAAAGGAAACGTAAAGTGGAAAATGTGGTTCACTTGGGGGTAGCTTAAATACTTCAAGTGGCAGAAACTAACCAATTTTCCGCGAACACAAACAGGCTCGCACGTGCATTATAGGGTGTCATATTATTACAAACTCAATCAAAATACCACAGAAACTCCATTCAATAACGATAGGTCAAACGAAGATATATCAAATCAAGCAAGATACCCAGAAAGAAACCAAAATCCAAACAAAACATTTGAGCCCATAAAAAATACCTTTTTTTGGGATAACGAAAATCTACCCACCCCAGGCACGTCTATAAAAAATATAACCAAAGAGAAGGAAAAAAGGAAACTGCTTACATAGAAAACAGAAATAGATCGGAAAACCGCCTCCGAACCAATAATGAAACTTTTGATTGCGATTCCTTTTTAGAAAGCAACACATGTTTGATTTTAGAAACTGACGAGCTTTTAGAAAGTATAGACTTTAACTAATTCATGAACCGTCAAAAGGAAAGACTTTTTAAAGAAAGGGAAAGGGCAAACAATTTAGGGCTTAGACTAGACCCGCCAGCAAATAGCTCTTTCGAACTCGGAAAGAAAATAATAGAATCAAATATTAGAAAAAATAGAACCGAACAATCTCGTACCAGGCAATCCGTTCATTTTGATTTAAGGAAACTTCATAAGAACCTCGTCAAATTTTGTACAATAATATTGAAAATCGCTGCAAAATAACACAGAATAATTTAAAATTACGAGCTACTGACGACAGTGAAACCCTAGTTTGGAATGATCCAAACCCCTTTCCGTGATTACTTCGGGAACTGACAAAATCTTAAAGTATAAATCCAAACCCCCGCAGGAGAGGGGGTTGTAACAGAATTGTTACCATATCGTGGGACTCGCTAGAATCCTGTCTAAAAGAGTTGCCGGGTTGCACGCGAAACGGAACGGAATTCCCCAAGGGGGCCCGAAACCCCGAGCAGCAGCACAGTGGTCGCCAGACCTGGTTCGTTCGGCTCACCGTCGCCTGCTGTCGTCTCACGCCTGTTTTAACGCTTTCGGCCGCATCTAGTGTGTTGTGCTTCATTTGCCCTCTACTCGCTACCACCCAAGACGTTCTTGGAAAAAAACTACACCAGCGATCCCTGTGAGCGAGAATCTTACACCTTAGGCGTCACCGGTCTAATAAGGACCTTTCTGCCGTCCACAAGAACAACCCACCGGGTCAACCGCCCTTCGTCGCCCGCTGGCGATTTACGATCCTGTAAGTTGAATAAATGTTTAATTATTTAAACACGGGTCTAAAGTTATTGTGTTCAACCCGTTCTCGGCACCCTAATCCCACTTTACCTCCCTGGTAGGCAATCCGACCATAAACTCAAAATTTTGAAAAAATTCTACATGGCCGCCTAATTTTTTTCTAAACATTGAACAACTGTGACAAATTTAGGCCAATGTTTTGAAAACTGCAGATCAGAGAAAAATGATCCCCATGAAAGTTATTGCACTCGAACGAGAAAATGCAAAGGTAGTCATAAACTTAAGACACAGGTCTTTTTTCAAGCTCATTCAAGGTGAAGTTGTCATTTGTTGTTAATATTCAGCGAATAAAGACAAGATATGGACAGGAAATCAATATATAGCCAATAAAAGGAAGCTATGAGCATGAATTAGTCAATATCCAAACAATAAAGGCAAGACATGAGCAGGATGTTGTCAATTTCTAGCCAATGAAGGCAAGACATGAGCAAGATGTTCTCAATATCTAGCCAATGAAGGCAAGACATAAGAAGGATGTTATCAATATCTAACCAATAAGGGCAAGACATGAACAGGATGTTGTCAATATCTAACCAATGAAGGCAAGACATGAGCAAGATTTAGTCAATATTCAGCTAATGAAGAGAAGACATGAGCAAGACTTAGTCAATATCCAGAAAATGAAGGCAAAGCATGAGCAAGATATCAATATCTAGCCAATGAAGACAAGACATGAGTAGGATGTTGTCAATATCTAACCAATAAAGGCAAGACATGAGCAAGAGTTATAGTCAATATCCAGCTAATGAAGACAATACCTGAGCAGGATGTTGTCAATATGTAGCCAATGAAGGCAAGGCATGATCAAGATTTAGTCAATGTCCAAACAATGAAGGCAAGACATGAGCAAGATGTTTTCAATATCTAGCCAACGAAGACATGAGCAGGATGTTGTCAATATCTATTTAATAAGGGCAAGAAATAAGCGGATTTTAAAAATCTATCTTGTCTGTGGATAGTGATTTCCCTTTTGCCAGCATTCTCATCTCCGTCGATTCGAGTCATGAGACGAGGAGCAAATCGTCCAGCCATGTTCAATTTTTCAAAATGTTGATTTTCAGCCATTACTAATTATTCTTCTTCGCAATATGTACACTTTTAATTTACACCTAAAAAGTTTTCATCGCGAAAAAAGAAACAATGTGTTTTAAAAAAATTAGGTGGCCATCTTGAATTCTTTCAAAATTTTGAGTTTCCATTGTCATCACGTGCTGTATAAGATCTTTACAGCTGTCCTAAACAACAGATTTTTTCGAATAATTTAGCCTGTATGGAGAGACAAGTTTGAACGTGGCTCGAAAAAAGGTGTAGCAGATTGCCAAAACAACGTGTTAAGTGACAGGCGCCTCTGCAAAGACACGGCAGCCTATTAGCGCGTCTTGTTAATGGTCTGGATTGACTACCGGAAAGCTTTCATTTCAACTTCTCATAAACTTATCATGCCTGTTCTGAAGCTTGAAGGTTTATTCATAGTGTGGTATATGCGTACATTGTATATATAGAAATAAGCATTACGCGCATGCTCATCAGGATAATCAAAAGACGTTTTGGGCCTGTCGGCCAGTCTTTTAGCACCCGGCATTGATATACCTATGTATTTTTCCCCGCTTAAACCGAATATGCAACCCGTTTAACCCCTACATCTGGTAACTCTATAAACTCATGGCTTCATAATCACCGTACCTCGCAACAATAAAACTCCATAACCTCAAAATCTAAAGTGAAGATTGTTTATAGATTCTTCAAAACGAAGCCTTAAAGCGGTTTTATTACACAATAGAAATAAATATGCTTCGATACACATAGCACACTCGGGTCATTTGCGGCGATCTCAAGATCTTGACAACGGTTTTAAGTCAGTAATCTGGCTGAGATTCTACATCCAGCAGACACATCGTAGCGCAGTCATGTTTTTACTTTCATCCTCTCTGCGCGCCTCCGCGGAGAGCTGTGAAGCTCTTAATTTTGTTCTGTCTCTTTTTTCTATCTCTCTCCCTCTCGCTTTTAACGCCTGCCCGACATTCTCGCTCCGCTCGTGCTGCTGGTCGGTGGTAGCCGTCAAATACGAGAAAAATGAATCGAAAGAGAAAAGTAAACACGAGAAAACTCGATTAAAGCAAAGAGTAATATAAAAATGGATGCGGCACAAGAGAACTTTACAGTTCAAATAACTTACACGACAGACAACCGATACACGAGTATACGAATGAAAATGGCGTTTGTAACAGTTGCTACTGCTATCAGCGAAGCTTTTAAAGAGGGCGCGCGTGTATCTTTACCGATTCGTAAATCTTATCAATCACGAAATTGAAAGAAGAACTCTGTGATGGACCTCAAATTCATAAGATGTTGAGATTTCTTGATTAACATCTGGAAAACTTCCCACCAAATCTTGGAGATTACAGTGAGGAACAAGGAGAACGCTTCCATCAAGATATCAAGAAAATGGAAAGACGTTACCAAGGTAGATGGAATACGAATATGATGGCATACTTCTGTTGGATGTTTAAAAGGGAATGTTCACAGTGGCAAGAAGCGGAGACGAAACCCATTGCACAGATCTTTCGAAGACAAGAGGGTTCGAAAGAATAAATAAAATCGTTATCATGACTTTACTGACGTTGATAATGATGTAAGATATTAAGAATAAAAAAGTGAAGGGGTTTTTAGCTTATGGTGTTATGGGATTTCGGGGATATAAAGCTACTTAGCCATGACTATGTTGCACAAGAAAAACTCACGAAATTGTTTTGTTTACCCAAACAAGATTTTTCTTTTGAATGAGGTTACAGAAGTTCAAGGTCATGGGATTATATTATTACGAGGTAAAGGGATTATGGACTCATGAGGTTATAGGATTACCAGATTAAGGGGAGGAGGATGAAAATGGTACAGGGTAAATAATTTTTGCGGTTTCAGTGGTTTATTGGGTGTATCTGGTCCTGCAGCAGAAAAGTTCTTCTTGCCCTTACGTGCCTTCTTCACCTCTTCGGCAGTGACTGATGAATATTCCTCCTCAGTTGTTATGAGGTTGTCGCAAAACTCCTTGAAGCTGGTAATATTATCAGTCTCTTCTTTGAACTCCAATTTTTTCGGGATCTTGTATACCACTCTCCAAAAAGTCTCTACCTCGTTGGGCTTGGGTGGATTTTTGACAGAAACGATGGGAACGCTTAAGAGGCGCGGTGGGTCGGCAAGAAACTGTTAATTCTCTCTAATTCATCTCTCCCTCTTCTGTATTCTCCTCCTTGCGTCCAATAACACCCATATTTTGTCAACAATATGCTGCTTGATTGTTACCAGCTTTGACTTGTTCAGTGTGTGATTTTAGATCCTCAGTTCTTGGACGAACTTTCAAACCCTTTCCGTGAACGGTCTACAAGATGTTATATAGTCAATCACACACCGAACACAGGACACTATACGCGGTTGGGGACGCGCTTCGCATACACATCCATTTTCCAAAAGGTAGGAATTTTGATTTTGCAATAAATGATGCTAAATGTGCTGAAGCTCTGAGTTTTTCTGGCACCGAAAAGAAAGCGTGCACGTCATAAAAACTCCGTGAACAGGAATTTTCTGGCGCCGAAAAGTAAGCGTGCACGTAATAAAAACTCCGTGAACAGGGATAATGCTGGCATCGTAGCAGTCTAGCAAGTCATCCTTCACTTGATTCGTCTACTCAATGTGGGTCTTTCGCCAGTTCTTCGTCGTTTTCACATCTAAATTATTTTCAGCAACCCGGAGTTTAGGGTGATCGGAACTGTTCTGTTGTGATTTGGAAGAACGCCGTTAACTGCAAATGGGATAAGTCACCTGAAAGCAGTTAACGGTAGGCGGCTCAAGGGACTTATCCAAAATGCAGTTAACGGTGTTCTTCCAAATCACGACAGTGCTTGCCGACCGATTGTCGAATGCTCTGCGCGTTCGATCGTTTTGAACCGTATCTACAACTTTTTAGTAGTTAGCTTGTGTTATTGCTGTTCCCACGAGCAGCTAGGGAAAGCGTACATCCGTCCTATTAGAGCCCCGCATGCCATGACAAGGCTGTAAATTTACACACAGTGTTTTTTTCTGCTACTATTAAGTATTAAGACTTGCCCTTTCAAGACCGCTGAAACATCTAAAGCTGTGATGTTTGTCAGTTGAATTTCAGGGCTATTGCTTGCCCTTGCTTCCTCCAGTTTGAACCACGCAGTGTCCAAATTTCATCTGTTCATTTTTCCCCAAACACACGACCAGTAGTTAGTCATATCTTCCAATTGAGGGACTTCGGTGCCTTGCTGGTTATTTTGGAGGTGACAACAGTCACCTCTGGATGCTTTCTTAGAGCTACCATCTGCCACTCCACGAGTTTTTAGTCGCTCGCTTCCTGATGATCAAGAAAGTTTCTTACAATGCGACAGGTGTTTAATGAAACCGCCTTCTAAGCAGCTGCCAATACCCTACTGACTCCTAAATGTTCAAGATGTTCAGTGCATCTAGAGTGCACATTGCCTGTAGCCGAAATCACAATGGGATGAATGGATGCATGAAACACAATCCTCCATATTGTCTTTACTTCATGCCTTAACTCGCTATACTTGTGGATCTTGGTTGTATAGGTTGACTGCAAATTTCGGTTAAGCGGACAAGCAATGTCGATGATGTAGACTCTTCCACCTTTTTTTTGTCGCATCACGATGTCAGGTCGATTGGCCCGGATGTAATGATCCGTTTGGATAGTAACATCCCAATATAAGATGTAATCTTCGCTTTCTAAAACGGGCATTGGAATGTATCTATAGAAGGACACCCATTCTTTTAAGAGTCCTAGGTTTAGGGCAAGTTGTTGATGTATAATGCCCGCTACATCATTATGCCTGTACGTATATTCTCTCTGAGCCATTACGCGACAGCCATCAATAATGTGCTCGGTGGATTCGTTGGTATCTCCACATAATCGGCACCGGTCAACCACGTCTTGATGTAACACGTGTTTGCGATAATTCCTGGTGCTGACAACCTTGTCCTGTATTGCAATGACGAATCCTTCCGTCTCTGGATACAGAACACCCTTTCTTAGCCAAATATTAGATGCCTCACTATCCACTTCACTTTGATCTAACGTGTTGGGGTGCTCGCCATGGATGGCTTTCTGCCTCCATTGTATTTCTAATTCCTCTATGGTTTCTGCCCTGATATTCAAAGCCCCACCTGAGGACAAATTTAAGGGCGCGTATTCAAGATCCGCTTGACAGATGGTTCTGTAAAGCGCAACATTTCGTTTGCTGTTAAAATAGTCTCGTAACTGTATAGCTTGTGACTCACGCAGTTTTTTGACATCTACAACGCCCCTACCCCCTAAATGTCGTGGTAGAACTACCCTTTCAATCGCTGTGGTGCATTCGGTGCTTCGTCATTTCTACGCGAATAATTCTGTTCTTTTCAAAGTCGGTGTTAGACCATTTCATGAGCCCGAAGGAGTACGTGAGGACAGGGATGGCATATGTGTTGATCGCCCTGATTTTGTTTGCCGAGTTGAGAAAACTCTTCATAATTAATCTGAGTCTCGTAGTAAAGGCAGTCATTAGGCTTGTCTTAACTATCGTATGTTGAATACCCTTAGATTCAAGAATACCCAGATATTTATATGATTCGCCTGCAGCCATTGCCTCGATGTCATTTTCAAACTTGTTCTCTAACTCTGCGGTCCCTAATTCCCCTCTGATTAAATGCACTGTTCTGCATTTATCTAGTCCGAACTCCATGTGGATATCATTGGAAAACTGCTTTGTCACATCAATCACTTGCTGCAGTTTCTGGCCTGAACTAGCGTACAGCTTCAGGTCATCCATGTAAAGAAGATGGGTCACTTGATGTCCATCCTCATTATCATGAATTCTGAACCCATGAGACATGCTGTTTAGTGTTTTGCTCAATGGATTCAATGCTAAACAGAACCATAGTGCGCTGAAGGAGTCTCCTTGAAATATACCCGTCGTAAAGCGTATTGATCCAGTTATCCTTGGTTGTCCATGATCAAAATACTTTATTCTTGTACCCCAGAGCCTCATCGCATGGCTTAGAAAGTCAATAATGCGTGGACAGATTTTGTAAAGTTTTAAGACTTCAAGCAAATAGTCATGCGGAACGGAAGGAAACGCTTGCTTGTAGTCAATTGTATGCCATGTGTAAGTTCCTTTGATGCTTACGAGCTTGAGTCATGGCAACAGCGTCTATAGTGACTAGATCTTTAGAGCCTCGTGAGTTTTTACAACATCCTTTTTGTTCTTCTGTAAGAATGGCATTCTTGTCACAATGAGAATATACCTTATCTGCAATGATAGCTGTAAGACATTTATAAATTGTTGGAAGACAGGCTATCGAAAGTCAGATGGTTTTTGAGCGTCTGGTTTTTTTGGTATCATATACGTAGTACTTTAGAGCATAAAACCTGGCATCAAATCTGGGTGCTCAATGAGCTTTCCAATTACTTGCCCTCTTCAAGACAACTGAAACATCCAAAGCTGTGATGTTTGTCAGATGCATTTCTGGGCTATTGCTTGCCCTTGCTTCCTCCAGTTTGAACCACGCAGTGTCCAAATTGCCAGTGTCCAAATTACCTTTCCAGAAACCTGAAAACACAGGTCGAGGAAGGCAGTTAGTAAAATCGCATGCTCCTTCCCCCTTAACCATGGCGCTCTGCGCAGGGCGATCGTCTTTTTCTCCACGGCTACCTGCCTAACTTTCACCTTCCACTGCGCAACGACACTACCCCTCACTGGATTTTAAGTTGCTTCAGGACCTCGATGTGATGTCCCCCATAA
>NC_046660.1:124875283-124880331 GCF_010883055.1 Belonocnema kinseyi | reverse complement strand
GGAGACCTTCCGATCGAGTACTTTTCGGAAGGTATCAAAAAGTTAGAAAATCGTTGGACTCGCTGTATCGACCTAAAAGGAGAGTATGTTGAAAAATAAAACAAAGTGTTTTAAGCTCTGACCAAGTAAATTAATTTTCCATCTAAAAGATGAATTTACAACGAATAATATATGTGGATATTTCAATTATAACAAAGTTTAATTTTAAATATAAAAAAGCAGTTCAATTAAACTAAAAAGATGATTTTTTAAGAAAAGTTAAATCATCAACCAAAGAAGATTAATTTTCAAACAAAGAGTTGCCTTTTTATTCAAAACAGTTGAAAAATATTACAATAACACAAAATCTACGAGAAACAAATGTGAGTTTACTTCGCGAATCCTTTAAGCCAAGAAATGAATTTTCTGTACAAAAATTGAATTTTCAACCTAAAAATAATAATTTTAAGCAAATAATTATTTGTGAACGAAATAGTTAAATTTTTAAACCAAGAGATAAACTTTTATTTTACAAAAATCATAATTTCAACAAATTCTTTGGACTTTTACCCACGCACTTGCATTTTCAATTTAAAAAAGAATTACTTTTAAAAGTCTAAGTTTTATTATAAACAGTTTTCTTAAGAATGAAAATTACTTTTTTTAAAATTTCTCAACCAAAATTTTCAAACAAAATACTTGGATTCTCAATGGTTGAAAATCATTTTTCAACCAAACAGTTGCATTTTATCCAAGAAAGATGAAATGTTTTCTAAAATAGATGAATTTGTAGATTAAAAAGACAAATGTTAAAAAAAATAGTTGAATTTTCATTAAAAAAAATTTCAATTGACTTTCAACAGCAGCACATAAATTTTAAACAGGAAATAAATTTCCTACAAAATGGTTTAATTGAAAAAAAACGTTCATATTACAACAAAACAGTTGCATTTTTAAGAAAAAAGTTAAATATTCGACCAAAAAATACTTGCATTGTCATCCAAAAAAAGATTTCAGTTAACTTTTCAAAATCAAAACAGATGATTTTTCGACCGAACGGTTGAATTTTCGACCAAAAAGTATCACTTTTCAATAAAATTTTGGAATTATTAACCAAACAATTGCATTTAAAAAAATTCAATTTTGATTCAAATACTTTAATTTTTAATTAAAAGAGAAGAATTTTTAGTAAATAGTTCCATTTTCATATAATAAGATAAATAAATAATTAAAAACGAGACAGTTGAGTTTTCAACCAAAAAGGATGACTTTTCAAGAAAGTTGTTAAATTTTAAAATGCATGAGATAAATTATATTAATAGTTTTTTATAATTATTATTTATTATGTAATTAAAATTTTTATTATATTGTTTAAAATGCGTCCCTATTGTCCAAAAAATCATGTATACAGTTGTGAATAAAATGGTTTGCTTGATAATTAATTTTCTATTTTGAAAATTAAACTATTTTATTAAAAATTCATCCATTGAGCTAAACAACTCGTCGTTTCAAATAAAAAATTCATCTGTTTTATCACACTTTGTTACATTTGTTACATAAATAAATAATCTCTGGTCGTACACACAAATAGCACAAGAGTGAAAAGTTTACATTTTGTTTTATAGATGCATAACAAAATTAAGAAAAAATCGATTTTCTTAATTGAGCGTTTTTGTTAATAACAATAGTTATAAACAATGAGGGTCAAATATAAAAAACGCTACCCAAGATAATTACATTCTTTATGGTAAAATAAAGGACATAAAAAAGTAGATCGTTAATAACTTGAAAATTGTGGCTTTCAGGGGAGGTTGTGTTCATAAAAAATATATTGTTTATAAGGACATTAATAAATAATGGCTCGTCCTCCGAGAAAATGTTAAGAGAGTAAAAAATTAATCATGTGCCAAGCACTGATAAAAAAATTGAAGTCAATTCTGGTAATTGAGGGTCATTATTTATGTCAATTGATATAAACAATTTAGCAATAGAAATTATGAGAACAATAAAAAAAAATATTGTATACCGATTAAATGTGTCAGAAGCCGAATGAGATTTTAAAATGTGCATTTTTTTATATAATTTATTCTTAAAATTAACAAATGTTATTGCATAACTAAATTTGAGAATATGACTTGAGCAGGGTCGGTTGAAAAAAAAACGATTTATTTTTACTTGAAAACGCCGAAAATGTGCATTTCTTTATATATAATTTGTTAATAAAATAAAAAAATATTTATTCATATCAAAATGTTTCCATTGAATGTCATTCGAAATATAATTTCAGCACGGTCCGAAAAAAACGATTTTTTTTTGCTTGAAAAAGTAAAAAATGTGCATTAGTTTATATAATTTGTCTTATCAAATAAACAAATATCAACGGATAGTATCATTTTTACGGAAAATATAATCGGCGATATCATTACAATAAGAGTAGAAGAAAAAAAGATTTTTTGCTGTCTATTAAGTTCTGTGATGTACATTTGTTCAAAGAATTTGTTCATAGAAGTAATTTTGAACATTTAATTTTTAATTTTGATGGCCACGTATCATGCAAACAATAAAAGTAAGCAATTGTACATCAGGAATATACTTTAACAACAAATATGCTTAATGTAGATTATTTATTATTAAAATCTGCTAATAACAATAACCTTCAGAAACTAACATTTTTTCCTTTTTTCTTATACCGCTTTGCAATGAATCAAAGTGATCTGAAGTATAAAAACAATTGTTTTTACGGGAATGAAACATGAAATGCAAAAATTCAACTCTTTTCACTATTTTCATTAAGATGAAAATTAAATAAAAAAAAAAACAAATCCATTCTCAACTTCTTCTAGAAAATTTAGTCCTGAATTTTCAAAAGATGTGTATCACAGACACACATCTGGCGAAGGAGGATCGAAAACCCGACACGGTCCCGAGCAGATTATCGACTTTCCGAGCCAAAGCCGAGCCGAGAGAAAACCGAGCACGGGTATCGGAAACACGATGCCGACCCGAGATAAAATCGACGCGATCCCAACCCGATCAAGAGACAGTATCGTATCGAACGGCACCACTACTACCACCTCCAGACGATTTTGTTACATGTTGTAATTGTAAAGCTTGTATAAGTGAGAAATCATGTTCTTGTGTAAAGTATAAAGCTAAATGTATTTCTTTTTGTGCATGCCAGAAAGACAAAAAATGTAGAAATAAATATACATAATCTACTGTTAAATGTACTTATGTAAATAAATATTTTACATAATTTATATAATCTCCGGCAAGTTTCACAATACCTTGAGATAAGGTAGAAAACTTAACCATAAAAAATGACGAGATAGTAAGGTTGACCGAAGCGCGCGCAGTAAACAAGCCCCATTGTTGATCGCAAAAAGTACAACTTGCAAAGACCTGCCGTAGTGGAAAACTATGAAAATTTGTAGAGTAAGTTTTAGAGAATACATACGTTTTTGAAATTTTCAGAAATGTTCGGTAGATCAAAAATTATCAACAGTAAAAGTTAGTGAGAACGTCGAATTTTCGACTTTAAAAATTCATAAGTTTTGAAATATGCATTTTACAAAAAAGTTACTGGAGACCTTTTCTTCTTAAAATAAGCCATATTCTCTAAAAGAAAATTGTCCGGATAGAAAAAACCACTTTTTCATATATTTTTTTAAACAAATGCGATTTAAACAATTTTCTACGCATTTTTTGAAAAATTAAGTTGTGTATTCGGATTCAGGGGCTCAAAATACATAGGAATAAAGGGTTTTCAGCTTTGGCGGTCTTAGTTCATACGGGAAGGTACCCAGCCCCCAGAATATATATAACTCGTAGCAAAATAGTGTTGATTCGACGATTTGAAGTTTCGCCAGGCTGTCAGTATGATTTCATCATGCCCTGTGACCACCCATCTCAGGGTTATGAGACGTGGCCATAAGTGTAATTTACCGCGGTTCTACTGGAAGCCGGTATCAATTTTAGATAACAGTTGCTCCCAGTAGGATCCTGCGAATTGCCCAATTCAAATCGGTTTTCGCTCGATTCGAACTAAAGGCGTTAAAATTCGATTCGGAATTCTTAAATTGCCGAATTCGAATCAGTTTGCTTTCTTTAGTTTTAACTGAGAGCATCGAAATTCGATTCGGATGGGTTTCAAACTGCGCAGTTCGAATCGATTTTTGTTTCTTTTCAGACTGAGCTCATCGAAAGACTATTCGAAAGACTTTTAAACTGCCCAGTTCAAATCGGGTTATTTTCAACTTGAGCTCAACTACGTCGATTCGAGAAAAAAGCTGACTTGATTCGAACAATGCACAGGTCCAGAGGCTCAGGTATCGAGGTCTTGCAAGGGAGCTGCGGCGACTGTACCCAAAATATTTTGTTAAAATGATTGTCCTTTGTGATCAGTGCGTTTGGAGGTGCGAAGCCATCACTGGTTTGTAACCTCGATGCCACATCCGCGTGTCTAAAATATTCGAAGGCACTTGAAAGATGGATGCTGACATTCGTGGGTCGCTTCGTGTCCTCAAGACACATAAGGGTTTTGTCGGTCCATCATTGTGATTCTATCATGCTCTGTGTTCACCCATCATACAGTAGTGAGGAGCGGTTTTTGTTTAGTCAATTTTACTTATAAGTTATAACAATAAGAACCACTCACTTTGCAACAGATAGTATGTTTCGGCCTCCTTTGGTAATTTCTTGATATTCAGGATCCTATCAAACGGAACAAATGTCTCCTCCCTTTTTACCGTTGTTGTAACGTTCTCAAACTTGTCTTTACAACCAGTTTCCCCACCTTCTGGCACCTGTATTTTCTTCGCCTGTACAAGGTCTCTGAAAATATTACAAATTATTAATGTATGGATCAATATTAATTTATTGAATCACCTTAATAAATGACGGACTCGAGAATTTTGTGTTACCTACAAAAATCCAATTTAGTACATATAAATATTTTGTTTTTTGTTGCATTACACGGATTAGTTTATTTGAAAATTAAAAGATGAAGTAATAAATCATGGAAAAAATTACGGTATTAAAAATGTGTACAAAAAAAAGTACTCATAAGG
>NC_046660.1:124858023-124875273 GCF_010883055.1 Belonocnema kinseyi | reverse complement strand
AACCAATTCAGATGCCGAAAATAAGATCTACCGTAATAAAGAATTCCAAGATCGCTTTCAATTATTAGTAAAACATTGTTAATATCAACTTACTCAACGAATGTGTGAGTTCCTAAATCTGCAAATGTGTATCCAAACATGCCCCATACATCTCCAACAAAAAAGTTGATGTTCTGTTTCCTGGCGATTTTATTAAGACGTTTTATCTGCGTCACTGTACATTCGGAAGCACAAATCACATCAAAGTTGTGAAAGAATTCATCTGGTTTGTCATCCAGATTGCTTTCGTCGGCAGTTACTGATACCATAGCATTCAAGTTTTTAGCTCTTTGCAATGAAGCCTGAGCTCGCTGAAAATTATAAATCGACATTTTCTTAAATAAATGACGACAGTAGGTGTGTGTGATGATTCTCGACTCACCGAGTCTAAAACGGACGGAGGCGGTGAGACTTCGGATGGGACCAGTTCGTAATTTAATTCTCACCAAGTTCTGTTTTCACTGCGTTTATAACTGCTATCGAATATCTACATCCAAACTCGTCTATCGGTAACCGACTGCACTCGGAATTTTTGGTTTTCTGCCGTCGAACTTTGGACACTGTCACACATCGGACACTATCATCAGCTGTTTCGCGGACACTGTAAGAATCAGGTGATTAGCCCAGGGCCGATGCGTCCGATAACATTAGTATACTATCAAGGGCACATACAAGACATCGTATCGATACAGTCCTGTAAATCGACGCAGATTGGCTGCGGGGTTAGACTGCGTGCGCTTACAGTGTCCGATACGCTGAATCCCGATGGGTGACAGTGACCGAGGTTCGACTGTATTTTCTTTTTTTAATTGAAATCTTTTTTTGTCGTTATTTTGTTGAATATTAATTTTTAAACTGAATATTTAACTAATTTGTTCAAATTTGTTGGAAATTTAACTTGTTTGCAATTAAAATCAATTTCCTAAATGTTTATGTTCGTTATGGAAAATTAAACATTTTACCGAAAATTCCTTTTGTTCATTGAACATTAATTTCGAACTGAACATATAACTAATTTGTTGAAAATTCCACTGATCGGTTAAAAATCAACTTTTTTTCTTGAAAATTCATATTCTCGTGTTCAAAAATCAACTGTTTTATAGAAAGTAAAACAATTTGGTACAAAAATAAACTGTTTCATAGAAAATTAAATTTTTACTGAAAATTAATTCTCTTAAATGAAAATTAAACTGCTCCATATTTGATCAAAAGGACCCCGCACAAAATACATTGAAAAAGGTCTCGGTGGATTTTTATATTTTTTCATTTTTTTATTTTTAACCCCCTGATCAATAATATACGTAGCTGAAGGTCGAGAGAAAAATAGTTTTTCGTTGATGTTGCGTCTACAGCTTGCTAAAGAAGACATACCGACACTAGAAGACGGTTTGGTGCCACGCTCAGGGATCATGCGCAGCTCTGTGCTCCTTTGATATTTTGTAGTTTAGAACCTCCGATCAATAATGTACGTGTCTGAAGTCGAGAGAAGGATACTTTTTCTTTGGTGCTGCGTCCAAAGTCGCTTTTCATGTCTGCTAACAGATATACCGACACTAGAGGACTGGTTGGCACCTCTACATGGTTCAGACATGCACATTATCGATCAGGGATCCTAAACTTCAAGACGTCAAAGAAGCACAGTTAGGCATGAGCCCTGAGCGTGGCGCCCAACGGACTTCGAGTTTCGGTACGTCTACTCTAGCGTGGACAAAAAGCGACCTTTAATACGATACACGGAAAGTGTCCGCTTAGATTAGGTAAAACGTTTAGTTAGAAGAGTTAAACATTTAGTTACTTTATGTAAATTGTTCTCGTAAATCAGTAATTTGGACAAAATTGCTAAGTTGGAGAGTTTATTATTTTCGACAGATTATGTATAATTTTATTATCTTCAGATTAGAAAAAAATTGAGTTGTTATAGAGATATTTTAACTTACACTAGCCAATCTTTTGTCTGGTATCGCGAAAACGAAGTTCCCTGAAATCCGTATAATGCAATTTGGAGGTCAAGTTTGTTGTTTGTATCGCGTTTCTTGATATTTCAATATAGTTATCACCTACAATCGAAACAATTGTAAATTATTATTACAGCATCATAAACTCTATTTAATATTAACATGCGCGCACATGTTAAGTGGTAAAAAGCGTTTAATTGTCCAAAGTAAATCTGAACTGTCACTGCTCCCGATTAGACCGTCGCCATTTTATTTTGCTGCTCCCACAATGCACCGGCGCTCTTCCGATAATTCCTTCAGACACCTATTCTTAAAATCTCTATTATAGCTATACTTATCAGGGGTTTGACTATATGATGTGCCTGGTATATGGAAAATAGTCAAGGATATTCATTTTCGCTGATCCAGGAATCTTTCTTAATTTCTTCGTTCGCTTTCAGCTAAATGTTTAGCTATAAAAAGTAATAATATCTCTGTCGCAGCTCAATTTTTTTTACCGTGTACAAATGAAAAGCTGTCCATTTTTTACTTTTTGGAATAAGAACTTTTTATCGGGAATGTGAACTAAAATTTAGAAAAATCCTCCGAGACCTTTTTTCAATGTATTTTGTGCGGGGTCCCTTAGAACCGCCTGTAGTAACTTATTTGCTTTCCTCGCCAAGGGCTCTAGTTAGAGGTCGGAGATTCGATAGGTTATTAGCAACCACCTTTCTTCATAACTTTTATCTCGATTCTCGCTCTCTCTTTCTCTCTCTCTCTCTCTCATCTATTCCGTTGCGCCAAAAGGTGTGGTCACCACATTCACAGCATACTTGTATTTATAAATTGGTTTTACATTATTGATTAAAATACAACATATATAATCTCATATTTAATTTCAATGGAAACAATAATTAAATTATGTTTATTGCGCCATTATTACACCATTTGGCCATTTCCCTTTCGGAGTATGCGTGACTCGCTCGGTGGGGAAAGAAGTAACGTAAGGAAGGGATAGAACATTTTTAGATTGATCTAAAAGTGTCGTGTTATTTTTGTAAATAACACGTTTGTTCCGCAACACTGCTCCGACCCAGGTTGCTGATCACCGTAAGTGAAGGCCCTCACAAAGTCGTTATGTAAGGTTCCCCACTTGGGTCCATTAGTGTCCAAGGTCTTTTGTTTCAGGCGGCATTCACTCTGCTGACACTCTTTTTATTAACTATGTGTTTGCCGCCATACTTTTGTATCCTGACATACTTCTCCAGCTTCTTTTACGTCCATGCATTTTTTCATGCAGGCTCTCGTGTTTCGTTAGCTTCTTATGTCTCTTCTAACTAGGGTCTCATTCAAACATTCTAACCATTCTTTCCGCAGTCTGCCTCTGGGCACACTACCATTTACTTTACCTTGATACACTTGTATCGTTAGTCGTTCATTTGGCATTCTCTCAACATGCCCGAACCATCTTCACCGATTTCTTTCCCATGTGTATATTAGCGTCTCTTCTGTACCACATTCTTTGACAATTATCTCGTTACTCACTTTATCAATCAGAGTTTGCCGCATATTATGCGCATGAATCTCATGGCAATTGCGTTAATTTTACTCTTATACTTTTCTTGAAAGTCCATGTCTCGCTACCGTATACTACATTTGGTAAAATATAGAATTATGTGTTGCCATTTTAGCTTTATTTGATATATTTTTACTTCTGATCCGGGGCCCTGCTCTACCAATAACCTCCTTACCTTCGCTTTATGCGTTTATCTAATTCCTCATCTATCTTCCCGTCCCTAGTAAATAAGCTACCAAGGTATACATACTTATTTTTATGTTTTTACATTTATATTTTTGAGTATATTTTAATCACGGTACTTAATAAGCTAATTCCTCTGTAATTATTGCAGACGATTTTATCTCTCTTTCGTTTGTACATTGGTACGATAATCGCTTTTTTTCAATCGTCTGGGACGTCTCCCATCTCGAAACATAAATTTATCAATTCGCACAGTCTATGTGGTATGTACTCGTCACCGTGTTTAAGCATTTCAGCGTTAATATTGTCTACCCCGGCGTCTTATAGCTTCATCTCCGAATTGTCCCCTAAAATAGTATCTGAAAGCGTCTAGTATCCCGTCTGCATCATATAGCATTTCCCCATTACTGTTCCTCATGTTGACAAATTCTGTACTTTTATTTCCCTTAATTTTTTTATAAATCAGTTTCTTGCTTCCTTCAAAGTCGTTTTGTATTTTCTTCTCTCCTCCTGTTCCAATTTTATCTTAACTTTCCTTAATTAATCGTTTCAGTATTCTCTTTTTGTGTCTGTTATCATTTATACGTCTATTTCTTTCCTCATCGCTAAGACCTGCGATGTTCAAAGTTTTCCTGTACGCTTTTTTTTGCATTTTAGGCAGCCTGAATTTCATCACTCCACCACGCATCACCAGATATTCTTCCTACAACCGCGGTAACACACATTTTGAACGTACACCTAACGATGATGTCCCGGAACTTTGCCCATGCGCCCTCTATATTTTAATTTTTTATAAGCTCCTCACATGTTGCCCTACCTATGCTTTCGATTATCTTATTTTGGAAATCTATTCGCACATCCGGTTTCTCTAGGTTCTCGATTTTTATTCGCGTTTGTATATTTGTATATTTCACCAGCTCTCTTAGGCTTTCATCCGCAACAACAAAGTCAATTATACTGTGGCTACCAAGTATTTGTAAAAAAATTGACCCCTTTCTAAGCATAGACCAACTAATTTATTTCCGTTATAGTTTGTTCTTAGATCCCCAAAATTACCTAGTACTCTTTAAAAATCCTGACTTTGGATGCCCACCCCTCCGTTCATGTCTCCTAGCAGAATTATGCTTTTGCAATGTTCACAAATGTTTATTGTGTTATTTAAAGTGTTTTAGAAGGCCTCTTTTACTTATGTGAGATCACTATCAACTGGCGCATAGCATGCTATCATGAATAATCTTCTGATTGCTACTTTCATTCTAGCCCACAGCAGTCTGGGAGATACGAAATCATGATCTCCGAGATGCTGCTTCGCTCTTTCATTCAAAATCTGACCTACTCCTTACCTATCATGCTATTCACTATCTACTCCTGACCATATTTTAAATACGTCTTTCAACACGCCGTTTTCTATGTCTTTACTTTCGCATCCCTTTTCCTTTGTTTCAGGTACACATAAAATATCTAGTTTCCTCACGTCCATAGTTTCTCGCAATTCTTTTATCTTGTGATCATTTACCTCCCAGCATTCCAAACACCCGGTCTCCATTCATAGCCTGATACATGACCTTCAGATTTACTGTGTGCATGCCTTTTGTCAATTAAAGTTCCAGTCCTTTCCGAGGCTATTTTATAGTTTGTATTATTCATTATTTACATTATACGCCTAAGTAGCACCTTTATGCAATAGGTTTATTTTCTGAGTCTAAATCATGTTAAAGTTAAGTAGCAATCAAAGGATATATTTCATTCTTTTGGAAATTGTGAAATATCACTATATTTTGCTCTACTTTACTATAATAATTATTTCCTTATAATTTTAGTATTTTTCGTAATTTTTAATGTTGTTATTATGAATTACTTATTTAAATCAAGGCTTAAATCTTCGCCGCAAAAATACTTGAAACCTTGCAGTCTATGGTGTGACAAGTTTTTCATTCTTTAAAAATAATAAGAAACATGAAAAAAATTAACAATTGGTTGAACTCTTAGACGAAAAACAATCTGCCCTCTGTGCGGGCACATTCTTATTGCTTTCAAGTTGCAGCGCGTCCACGGTGCACGACTTTTGGTTCTTGCGCTTCGCGCTCGATAATGTATTTACTTCACGCTGCATGCTCGGTCTTTGTACTTCCCCACATTTGTGCAAAAACTTTTTTAAATTAAAGGTCAAAGCATAAAAAAAACTGTAATTTAAAGATTACGAATTATCTTTTGTTAACGCTCCTTCATCTTTAACGAACACATTCTCATCACGTATCTCGTGCTTCGCCCTTGATTTTTTCCAAAATGCGAACTTTTCTACATTAACTTCAACACTATTATATCAAATGTAGATTACATTTATGTTTGTACTGCGGCTCGAGATTGATTATTCAGTTATTGCAAACTAAAGTACAGATTATATTTATAATGGATAATTAAATTTTTTTTTCCTTATTTCTAAATTTGTTTTTCAGCCATACTGAAAAGTGTATTGCAATAAATTTATATTATTACAATTCATTATATGCATGGGTATTGAAGCAGACATATTTGCGCTGTATTGTTTTTATAATTTAATAAGTTCACCTTCTATAAATTAACTATTTTGTTTTTATAAAAATTTAATTTTTTATTTTCAATGTTTTTTTAAGATTAAATCGAAGCTCAAAATAAAAAACAACGCGTTCTATAAACAATTATTAATACCGAATTTGGAGCTCTTTTGTGGGTGACTTGTAACTTGCATAGTTAGACCACGAAACAGAATGTTTTATTATTAATTTTTTTTTTTTTGATCAAAATATGAATTTTCGATTTTTCACAAAAATTCCAAAAGTTTTTATGACAGCCTGGGGGTGGGGGGGGGGGGCGTTTTACACACATCTAATGTGTTTACATTATACTTATTGGAAACAGTTTTTCCCTTTCTCAGATGACCTTTTTTTTAGAAGTCGCCCCCAGTATTGGCTCGCCGCCCGCGCCCCTGGGTACCTAGTCCGCCACTGAGTCACGGTATACTAAGGTAGAAATGACATCTGTACATGAATTAATTTCTGATGATCCGAGGAAAGCTCCTTCGATAGACTGTTTTTCTATATTTCTGCTCAAGTTTTCGTACATTTTCTTATAGAGTAGGTTTTGTGGAATTTTTAAAATACTGCTTTCTTTACTTCGGCTTTTAGAAGTGAAGATTCAGAAGTTCGCATCCGCCTTGACGGTGTATGATGTATAATCGCGGAACAGAAGAATTGATATACAAGCTCTTACGCATATGCATGATCTTATTTGTGGCGATGTCAAGGGCCTTAAGCTCGTTTTTCGTCCATTGAACCACCCCAAACGAGTCGAGTAAAACTGGGATGGCAAGCACGTTATTCGCAGATACCTTGTTTAACGCCGACCGATATGAAGACCAAACCTGTCGAAGATACTTGTATCTGCTTCAGAGAGAGTCATTCACTGACGTTACGTCCTGAATGCGGCTTTGAGGCACGCCCAGTTACGTATAGGTTTCTCCAGTGTCAAAATATTTAATACCACTTATATCCACAAGCTCACGGTCTACCAGAAGCAGAGATCATTAGATCATTAGGCTGCAGAGGTCTCCAGGAGAATTTCGCGGTGCGAGAGATAGTCAGAAATGTGATGCAAAAGAGCAGAAGGCTAACGGTGTCGATCTAAAAGAAGCCCCTCTTGAAGGTGGTGTTGTTCATTATCACACGATAATTTTCCGATGAGATAGTAAATAAAGTTTACCAAAGGGGCATTAATCTATATATGCGTCTGATTGAGAGTGGATGAACCTTTAAGCTTTCCAACAGACAGAAACTTCGAGCAACGTTGTTCGCACATCCTCCACATAGGCTCAATTATGCAAGCAATCCTGTTCTTTAGCACAGCTGCAAAGATCTTTTATAGCATGTTGAAATAAGTAATTGGCCTGTAATTTTCTGGGTTGGACAAGTTGCCTTTTTGGGAAGGAATATAGTACGGCTTAACACGAGACACTGTGGAATAAGTGTTTTCGATTTTAAATATGAGGTGAATATGCGGGCCAGATGTTGGTGTATAGAAGTAGACTTCTTGCGCCAAAAGTTCTTGATGCCATCTGGTGCTACAGCGGAAAAGTTCTTCGTGTCCCTAAGTGCTTTTTTCACGTCTTCAGCAGTAATTCATGGACATTCCTCCTCAGATGTTATAAGGTCGCAAATCTCCTTGAAGCTGCTAATATTATTATTATTATTATTATTCTTTCAACTCCAATGTTTTCGGGATCTTGTATACCTCTCTCCAAAAAGTCTCTACCTTGTTGGGCTTGGGTGGATTTTTGACAGAAATAGGAAGATCGCCGAAGTGGCACGATGGAATAGCGAGAAACTGTTGATTCTCCTTGAGTTATCTCTACTTCTGTATTTTTCTAATTGCGTCAGATAACAGCCGTATTTTGTCAACAATACGCTGCATGATTGTCAGCCGCTTTAACTTGTTCGGTGTGTGACTGTAAATCCTCAGTTTTTGGGCGATATTTCGAACCCTTTCCGTGAACGGTCTAACAGCTGTTATGTAGTCAATCACACACTGAACGCGGGAGGTATTCTATCGTGCCCATCCAATCTTCTTGTTCAGTTGATGCAAGCGTCTTTTGGTCTTTTGATCCATTGTCAGTTTTAGCCATCGATTTGAATCAATTAAGTTTCTCGCAGCACCAGAAAAAAGAGCAATTGATGTTCATGAGGTTGGACTCCTCCGAGATATCCTCATGAAGAGAGGCATTTATATCAGTCAGCTCTTAGGGCTTAGGAAGAACCTACATGTTAATGTTCCTCCTTGTCCTGAAATGAAAATCATCTGTCAGGCAATGCCTGCTTTCCGCGGTTGGTCTTAATGTCGCTTCCTCCTCTTCGTCTGTGGCTTCTTAATACAGCGGTTACGCAAGCGCTCGGTATACATATCCAGTTTCTGAGAGGTAGGCAGCTTCGTTTCGCAAAGACTGATGCGAAACGTGCTGAAGCTATGGGGGTTTCTGGCACCACACAGTAAGCATAAGCTACAAAAAGCCTCCGCGAGTGAAACAAATTGATAGTTGGCAGCGAAGTAAATTAGAAGACGAGTAGGAGCTGGAGGATGAAAAATAGAAGCGCAGATTAAAAGATTGAAGAAGGGCAAAGTATAAGGCAGTGATGGCTTTGGTAACGAGACATGGATTTACAGTAGCAAGGAAAACAGAAGGAAGTAGCAAGAAGTGGTAAAAAAATTATGAAAAGGTGAAGAATTTCTTCAGGAGTAGACGGAGGGAACAATATATATGTTGTTTAACACGTGACATAGAAAAATTTGAGAAAAAAAAGGAAAATTATGTGCTTTCTTTGTTAATTTTAAGGGCAGCGTTACCATCAGTAAATGGGGAAAAGTTGTAAGAAATAATGGGGAAGAAAGAAATAAGAATAGGATTGATCGAGAGTAAGCAAAACTTACTAAGAAACGAAAGATACGGTGAAGGTAAAGACTCAAAACATCGAAATAATTCAAAAGGTGGATATGATTCAGGCAGGAATATCCACTGAGCCGCTCATTTTTGTGGTGTTCAATGTGAACAATGCAGAAGAATTCAAGAAAGGGTTAGAGGAAAAATTGGTGGCAGAAGAGGGCAAATTTGGGACTTTGGAATACGCGAACGACGTAGCAATAATAGATAAAGCATCAAAGATTTTGGAAAATATGATAAACAGGCTAGAAACTATTTACAGGAAAAGAAATTGGTTTTAAATGCAGCAGATTCAAAAGTTTCGGTTTTTGGGCGGAAAAATTGTAGGAAGAAAGAGAATATGAAAATCTTTTAGGCGCTGGTACAGTGATCTCATGTATAAAGTGGAAATATGGTGTTAAAGTATAAAGTAAGTATAAGGATGTGGAAAAGTTGCATGAAAGATAAACTGATCACAGAAAATTTAGGTACTATTCCTTAAGCCATTTGAAAATTCGTACTTCACTTCAAAGACGAATATATGTGCAAAAACTGAATATACGACTTTGCAAGTAGAATCATTTGAAAGATTGAAAAATTTCGCGTTGAATCCGCCTACGTTGAAATGATTTTAATGAACAAGACAAAATATATTTATTTTCAATCTTTAAAGTTTTTTTCATCAAAATGAACCGTTTTAGATCTTGAGTTCTACTCTTTGCCAAATCTAGAAAAGTGTTCCTGAAATTGTTGAAAAATCATAAAATCAAATCGTACTCTTTAGATCTAAATCAAGAACAAGATTGAATACACTCTCAGCCGTTTAACTAAAAATCGTTTCAACGATAAGTAACTCTACTTTAACGCATAGAAGGTGCAGTTTAACGCTTAAAATGGGACCGTACTCTTACCGTAAAATAATTTACAAACATTTATTCGTGCTAGGTTGCATGTATCTGAATGAGAGGATGAATGTGTGCGCATGCGTGGAATCGCATCACCGGACTTTTAAAATGCAATCGTTTCACCATTAAAGTGCATACTTTTAGCGTTAATCGAAGAATCGTTCCACGGTAAAAGTGATTGTCTTCTAAAAATGAAAAGGCGTGACTCTATAATTTAGTCGACATCATTTCAGCGCAAAACCAGATCGTTTAAGAGTGAAACGAATCTGCTTTTAAAGTATCCTACTTTAAGGATTAAAAGACCGGCCTTATCTTTGAGGGGAAATTTCTGAGGGTGTATTAAATAATTTCTAGGTATCAATAAAAATTAACTCATGCAATAGAAATTTTCGGGAGCCAAAAGTCCAAGATTCGTCGTTAACCTTCATTTGTTACAAAGTGCAAATTTATATGAAAACTTAAACCTTACATAATATTTAATAGACCTCTAGAATTAGATTTAAAGAGTAAGATTTACTTTTGATGTTGTGAATTTTACCAATTTTTTGTAAAGCTTTTCAAGATTTGGCAAAGAGTTGAATTTAAGATTTCAAAACGTTCATTCATTTTAAAAAACCTTTTTACTTTACTTTTACACATTATATTTAAATATTTACACATTACTTTGATATATATTAGTCTTTGAAGTGATGCATGAATTTTTAAACCAATCAAAGCAAATGTACCCAAACTTTCTGCCGGTAGTATACAGAAAGGGAACATTGTAAAAATTACTTACATTTTTTCCAATCTGGTCTCTGGGGGCTAAAAATTGAGAACACACATCTAGTGGGCTAAGAGGCCTATGATCCATAAATCTTACAGATTTTACACCAGCTAGTATTATGTTTTTCGCTACTTCTGCGCAATATCCATTCAATCCAATCAACAAGATTTTTGCAGATCGTAATCTAGAAGACGAAAAAGATAACTTCAAGAAGGATAATTATGTAAGACATAGATATTCGTGCTAGTAAAGATTTGACTATTCGTACCACTATTGACACAGATTGGATGAATTGGAAAAGGGTACCAATCAGAGTTAATAGTGGTAGGAATAGCTCAATTTCTCCCATACATTAGGGATACGAATAGGCACTTCGAACTGGGTAATAATCGGACATTTGTATTTTACAGCTATTGCAGTATCTTTTCAAAGACCCATATCGATATCCGGTGAACGGGTAGTGAAGTGTTTTCTGGCGAGTATATCGCATAATGCCAATGATTTTTTAGTTTGGGAAAAATTATCGAAAAAATTCCAAAAGAAAAGCACTGAAAATTTGTATTACTATGCCGCTTTATTACTATTTTTGCACTAAACCATAGAAGCACACAGAAACACGGACCGACATGGATGTATTTAGTAACAGCTCTTCTCTGCTTTTTATATATGAACTGCAAAATACTTCTAATTTCAAAATAAACTTCTTTAATAAAACCCCATACAAATAAAATAGATGCTGTGGTTACATGTCCGACTACAGCAGAGTGCTAATGTCCGGGTGAATTTCTTCGTGTAAGTTTATCCAGTTACTAACAGAATGTAAATTAAAAAGACTTTTTCCAGTGGGCACAAGCGTTAAAGAACATCTTTAAAACGGCTTTAAAATGTCCTAAATCAGTCCATATAACGTTCCAGAAACAAACAATCTTCCAGAGACGTTTTAAAGACGTAATTCGAACATAAAACATTTTTGGAACATTATTTGGTCTGACTTAGGACAGTTTTTAAAACGTTCAAATAACGCATTTTCACTTGTACGTCCAAAAAACGTTTTGAGGACGTTCTAATTACGTTCTAAGATTTTGTACCCACTGGGCTTGTTATTATTATGAAGATAATTTGCATTTTATATCTATAATTGGGTACGTACCAGAGAGCTATTGTATACAGTAGCTCCGTAGTTTAATAAATGTAAATATTGTGCTGAAATTCTGTAAAATAGTTCAAAATAATGAGGGCAAGCCTGTCTGGCCAGGTGTGCCCTTATATATTCTGAATCATTTCCCAAAAATTTCAGCACAATCTTTACACTTTTTTATATTATAAAGCCGCCAAATATTATATTGCCTCAAATGGCATTCATCCCTGTGACAATTAGAACGGTATAGGTCTGTTTCGCAACAAACAACGCCGCTACGCTGGATGCTTTATGAAACATTTTAAAATCAGGCACGAACTTTTGCAATGACGCAATTAGTACCGAAAAATCGGACTATTTGTACAGAAATTTCGATACAAGTAGCCATGTCATTATAAAAAATGAAGTTTTGAAATATTGTTATAGGGAAAAAAGTATCACTACCAAACATTTCTCCAAGCTTTTTTAATTTAAAATTATTCAATTCTAAGCTTTTTTAAATTTAAACGCTTCCAAATTTGACATTTTATTGTAGATAATCTTGAATGTGAATAAATCAAATTGATGATTATAACATTTTTTCAATTCGATATGTGATTAATGTGTGAACGATATTCAATTTAAAATGTAATGAAAAGTAAGGATTTCACGTGAAAATTATATTTTGAAACAGTATGATTGTAACGGTCTGGATTAGCCAAGCTCTTGGCAAGTTACATTGCGGCATTTCTCATTCCGAAAAATTGTAAGTTCACAAAAAATTAGCAAAAATTGGTGGTATGACATATTATTTCAAAGACCAATTACGGTGCCCCCCCCCCCCCTATGAGACGCTGAAAAGGAATAAGGGTACAACCTACATTATTACTATAACTAATAACAAGCGCATACCTCCCGCACATTTTTGCCAATTTTTTGTCGAATTTAAATTCTTGTAAATAAGAGATGCCGCGCAAATGACTTGCCGCAATTTTGGCACCTTTTTATGGGCTCTAATTTTTTCGTAATTAATAATCGAACTTTTTTCTAAATAAATTTTAAAATTAGCGGCTAATTACGATAAAATAGTGGCATCACTTTAAAAAAAGTAAAAAAAGCGTCAATTACATTTTTGATTAAATTTTATCATTTTATTTTTGCTATTTCTTTAAATTTGTTTAAAGCATATAACTTTTTAAACTTTTATCAGACTTAAAATTGACATGAAGATAACTTGCAAGTTTTTTTTTCATCTACCAAAATTATTGAAAAATATGTGAAAACTCTTAACCAAATTTTGTTTGCAGCTTTGAAAGTACACACAATTTGTTAATTTTTTATTGAGTTAATTCTGTTACCGAACCAGAACCTCTTTTTGGGTCCCGAAAAATTGGTATAAAATTCTGATTCGATTTTAAAAATCTTTCAAAAGGCAGCGTGACAAAAAAATTTTAAAAGAATTTTATATCCTATATGTAAACTAACGAACTAAGGCGCTTCAAACGGCTGCAATTTCGTCACCGCCAAAATATGTCTGAACGGGTGAGTTGGTAAATGCAATATTTTAACCATATACGAGGTCTATCCCAAAATCATCTGACCTTGTACTCTAGCTATGTGCGTAGTTGTGCTATCGCCAAAATAGATATTTACCATTTTGGGAGGACATATGTGAGGCCCCTTACTAAGTTGCATGAACCTGTGAATCTTTAGTCGACTTGTGTATGCAGTTGCGTAAAAGTCTAACCATGTGCGCGTCACATTTTAGGATGACTGAACGCACCCGTCAAAAATTGTGCGGAAGATTTTTTACGAAGACTTCGATATTCATATTCCGAACCCATAGTTCCCGCCAGGAACAGATGTTTTGCGCTTACCACTATTTCGCCTGGAGAGCGATAGTGGAGGTAGACGCGTGCTTGATGTTCTCCTCTCCGGTCCAAGCAGCACCGCAGATATGAAATATCTGACAGGGTGCTTGGGACGATTTTTAATATATACATATATTAGCATATTTCATTTATATAACTTATCTTTCTACCTTGTCCATCATGTTAATATATTGTTAAACTTTCAAAAGTATCAGTCAACCACACCTGTGATATTAAAATATTGAATAATGTAAAATAAATACTTTGCACAATTCTCCTTTGAATTACATTATTTGAAAATAAATGTAAACATACTGAAATAAAATAATTAAAATTCTACTCACTATTACAAATTTATATTGAAAAGTTAGTCGCCCCAAGCACTCTTAACAGAAATTTCGTACCTGCGGTACTGCTTGGGTCGGAAAGGAGAACATCTAGCTACGCGCCTATCACCCCCCTCGCTTTCCAGCCGAAATAGTGGTGGACGCTGAACATGTGTTCCTGGCGGGAATTTCCCCAGACTGGGCATGTCTGGTTTAGGCAACTTAGAAGTGTTCATACTTCAGTAGAAAGTGACCCTCACTCTGGCAGGCGCGTGAGGGCCAACTCATGACAATGCCAACTGTTTTATTCGAAGAGGAACGCGTTGTTCATCGAATACGCTCTAAAAGGTCAGATGGAAAACAAAGAGTATTACTAAAAAGTTCTAAAAAGATTGCGTGACGCAGTCAGACGAAAACGTCCGCATTTTTGGGCAAGTGGCGACTAGCTTCCTCGCCACGATAATGCGCCAGCACATTCATCAAACCTTGTACAACAATTTTTGGCAAAACAGAGACACAGAGACGATTAAAACAAATGTGACGAGTGCCCTGAAGGCCATTCCGAAAACTTACATGCAGAACTGCTTCAGGGTGTGGAAGTACTAATGGGAGCGTGTTCTTCAGTCAAATGGGAATGACTTCGAAGGATGCTATTAGCCGGACGACGAAGGGTAATGCCCGCGCAGTTATGAATACAGGTCGACTCGTAAGCTAAAGGGAATTATACTAGTCCGTTCAGAAAGATTTTTCCTGCAAATTTTCTATTGTTTTTGTTTTTTGTAATTGTAAATCGAGTATATTTTCCCGCTAGAAACTGACGCGTGGTGCATAGTACGCCAGCGATTTCCAAACTACTACCGACTAGGGATCCCGGAATAGAGTCCGATTCTTCGAAGGAATAGATTCCTTATCCTCGAGTTGGTTTTTTGGAATCGATTCCGCCTGGTGGAATCGATTCTCGAGCCCCTATTCCACGTCGATTCTCTAAAATCTATTTCCCACGTTAGACGTACAGCGCTTGCGCTAGGACTCTAAGAGGAACACGACGCGACAAACCGTTTCAATGGCAACAACAAGGGTACTTTTTCACGGAGGCCTGTTTTGAAATAATCGCGAGAGGCAGGAGCGGCAAGCGGGGGCCTCACCTGTATTCCGAAGTTACGCACAATTACAAATTGTTTAAAAAGTGATATAGGATATTCCAATTACCCACTAGTAATTATTTGGATTTAAAAAATGACAGAAATTGATGAAAATGAACAATAATACGCAAAAGTGTAGTTTTTTATTTTTGAGTCACATTTGAGGTGCTGAATGAGCGGGCATGTTCAGCCATTTCTGTCGTTTTTTTTACTAGTGGGGAATTCTATTGAGTACACTACCGTGTACTGTACACCACGTGCCAGTTTTAAGCGAGAAAATACACTCCACTTTCAATTACAAAAAACAAAAACATGAACATTTTTGGGAAAAATCTTTGTGAACGGACAAGTATAATTGCCATTAGATTATGTGGTTAAAATATTTCGTTCAACAACTCACCCTTTTAGACATACTTTGGCGGTGGTGAATTTCAAAGACGTTTGTCACGCCTTAAAGAGACAAACTAGTATATGCAGATAGTGCTTTTCTGTAATTTAAGTTACGTTTGCGATTTCAAAAAATCAGCCCGGTGACACTCAATGCGAAGCCTGCAAAGTAAAACTAGGATAAGATTTTACCGTGGGCCATAAGGCGAAGCGACAGCGCTGTTTAACTGCAGGGCCGCCTTGCTACGAAATTCATGGTGAAAATCAGAAGTGATATTTTTCAAAAATTCTACTATACTTTTCTGGGGTTCTTTCGTCGGATTAATATAGTTGAATAGTTTTAGCATCGAAAAAAACGAATAAATGACAAAATAATGTACACATTTTAAATTTCATGAGATTTAAGAAATTTTAAACGCTGCGAAATTAGAAAGAAAATAAATAAGTTGTAAAAATTTTAATATTTTTAGTATTATTTATTTTACCTTTAAAATAAACCTTAATAATCATTTTTAAGCAATTTTGTAAGGTTTGCAAACAACTAATGCAAATAATTAGATATAAAATTATCTTTTCAGGATTTTGCATTGAAAATAAAAAAATCCGCTTTAATATGTAAATAAAGTTTTTTTTTGTTTGTTAAAAAACAAAATAATGTTTCAATTGCATATAGAAACAAATAACATTAACAATGTTTACATTTTTACCAATAATTTTGATGATTTTTAATACGGACATGATATATATCATAAATATTCGTCTCTTCGAAAATGGAAACTATATTATCTTGTTTGTTGACTATGTAATATCTGAATATTGTTGTAGATATGTTACCCATTTGGTCCAAAACCATGAACATTTGAACAAGATAATATAGTTTCCAATTCCGGATAGAGGGTCCTTGTACCAAGGGTTTCTGCTGAATATGGTTACAAAAATAAATAGGCAGTCACGGACAATTGTCCAGGGGTGGTCCCGAAGGAATTAACCCCCAAGCGGAGGTGTGAAAACCGTGCCAAAAGCTGAATGGCACCTGGGTGAGGTGTCTAGAACGGTGACTCTGGGATACCGGGCGACCTCTCAGAGTAAGCAGCCTTATCCTTGCATGCAGGGCTCTACAAGGATGGACGAACCCCTTTCCCTAGCTTCTTTAATTTAAAATTTAATTTTTAATAATATTATTAAAATATAAATATAAATTTAATTAAATTAAAATTAATGATTAAATTAGTAAATTAAATTTAATTTTTATTTATATAAATATAAATAAATTTAAATATTAAATTAATGAATTAAGCAAATTATAATATTTACCTGTATATTAAAAACACGTCTTTTAAAAATATTAATTAAAAGTCTAATCTGCTCAGTGAATAAAAATAAAAAATTATTAAATAGCTGCAGTATTTTAACTGTACTAAGGTAGCATAATAATTTGTCTTTTAATTAAAGACTCGAATGAAAGATTTAATAAAATATTAACTTTATTAATTTAAATAATAATTAAAATTTATTTTTAAGTAAAAATTCTTAAATTTAATTATTAGACGATAAGACC
>NC_046660.1:124856400-124857923 GCF_010883055.1 Belonocnema kinseyi | reverse complement strand
ATAAAAATTTATTAAATTTAAAAATTTAATGATAGGAAAAATTAAAGAAATTTCTACATCAAAAATTAAAAAAATAATACTAATTAAAAAAAAATGTATAGATAAAGGTAAACGTAAAAGAGAAATATTATCAAATCCATATTCAAAAGATGTTAATTTATTTCGCAATTTAATTTTTTTTTCTTAATAAAAAATTTAATAATAACAACAACAATATTGTAATTATAATTAATAATAAATTAATAAATAATAAATAAAATATATTTTATATTAAATTTTTTAATTTTTTTATTGGAAATAAAATGTAATTTTATATACTATATAAAATAATAATTTCATCAATAAATTATTGTAAAAACAATAATTCAAATTACATCAACAAAATGTCAATATCAAGAAGAAGCCTCAAATCCAAAATGATGATATGAAGAAATATGATTATTATATATTCGAATTAATATAACTAATAAAAATAATCTTCCAATAATAACATGTAAACCATGAAATCCTGTTGTTATAAAAAATAATGAACCATAAATAGAATCTCTTATACAAAATGAAGACTCATTATATTCATATAATTGAATTAAAGAAAATAATAACCCTAATATAATTGTTAATAATAATCCAATTAAACTTTTTATTTTATTTCTAAATAATAAACAATGATGAGATCATGTAATAGTTACTCCAGATGATAATAAAATAATTGTGTTTAATAAAGGAATTTCATAAGGGTTAAATTGTATAATATTTTTAGGAGGTCAAAATCTACCAATTTCAATATTTGGGGATAAAGCTGAATGAAAATAAGATCAAAAAAAAGAAATAAAGAATAATAATTCTGATAGAATAAATAATAATATTCCTATTCTTAATAATTTTTTAATTTTTATATTATGAAGCCCTTGAAATGTCCTTTCACGAATTATATCTCGTCATCATTGAAAAGAAATAATAATAATATATAACCCTAATATTATTAAATTATAATTAAAATAATTAAATATTTTAATACTTCCAATTATTATAATACATATTCTAAATGAAATTAAAATTGGTCAAGGTCTTACTGTAACAATATGAAAAGGATGGTTATAAAAATATATTTTCATTTAATTAATTAGTCTCGGAAGAATATAAAGATCCTAAAATAGAAAAGACATAAGCTTGAATAAAAGAAACAGCAACTTCTAAAATTACTAATAAAGATTGAATTAAAATTATAGAAATAATTATAATTAATCTTAAATTATTTATTGATTGTCTAATTAATGTTATTAATAAATGGCCAGCAATAATATTTGCTGATAATCGAATAGATAAAGTTATAGGACGAATTATATTTCTGATTCAATTATTACTATAAAGGGTATTAAAACATAAGGAGTTCCTTGAGGAGTTAAATGGATAAATATATAAAAAGAATTTTTAATTCATCCAAATAATATATAACTAAATCATAAATTAATAGATAATGATATAGATAATACTATATGACTTGTTGTATTAAAAATATAAGG
>NC_046660.1:124844093-124856300 GCF_010883055.1 Belonocnema kinseyi | reverse complement strand
AAAAATCATCATCAAAATTATTTGTAAAAACGTAAATACTATTAATGTTATTTGTTTTGACATGCAATTTAAACATTATTTTGTTTTTTAACAAGCAAAAAACTTTATTTACATATTAATGTGGAATTTTCTATTTTCTATACAAAATCCTTAAAAGATAATTTTATATCTAATTATTTGCATTACTTGTTTGCAAACCTTACAAAATTGGTTAAAAATAATTATTAAGGTTTATTTTAAAGTTACAATAAATAATACTACGAATATTAAAATTTTTACAACTTATTTATTTTCTTTCTAATTTCGCGGCGTTTTAAATTTCTTAAATCTCAGGAAATTTAAAATTTGTACACTATTTTGTCATTTATTGGTTTCCTTCGATGCTAAAACTATTCAACTTTATTAATCCGATAAAACAACCCCAGAAAAGTATAGTAAACTGTTATCCTAGTTTTTCTCTGCAGGCTTCGCATTAAGTGGCACCGGGCTGATTTTTTGAAATCGCAAACGTAACCTAAATTACAGAAAAGCACTATCTTGCCTAATGTCCTAAGGACGTCTTAAAGACATAGGACGTACTCGGGACATCTTTCGTACTCACGTTAGACGTCTTAAGAGCATCCCCAAGATGTCTAGAAGACATATTTCAAAATACGTCTTAGGGATGTCCCAAAGACGTCTCTATGACATCCTTCATTTTTTGTGCTCACTATTAGTAAAAGTACATAGAATAAGGTTTTGGATGCATTTTGTTTCTGAATTTAACGAGAAACAAGTACTCACCGGAAAAGTCACAGACGCACTCAAGGTTGATAGCCTTTTCAGTTCGAGGCACATTTAATAAAAGTAAAATAGGTGAGAACTCTTCTGTACGATGACCATCGAACGCACAGTTAACATGTGTGTCCAATAGATAGTACCGCATTCCCATAGATTTCGAATCTAACCCACCCATACTTAGACTATTGAAAAATGGAAACAACTTATTTTCGAAAAAAGTGGCGCTACCCCCTTTAGTCTTCCCGCCCTTCATATATGTAAATACATTTGTGTATCAGAGTAAATACATTGTAAATGTAAAGAATAAACAAAAACAAAACCAAAATAATATTTTATAATTATTCGTTAAGTACTATATACTATAATATCCTCACGAAAAGTGAGGGATCGTTAGGAATGAGAAAAATGTATGGCCACCTACATAAATAGGTCCGAGGACCGCTGTAACAGGATTATCCTTCAGATCATCAATGCTGACTATTTCTGAACAATACTGGCGAATTCTGACTATTCTTTAGAAGGGTATAGTCAGTATTGTCAGAAAATCTTTTAGTCGGACAAAATGCGTGGGAATATTTTATTTGTGTCAAGAGTAGGGTTTCCAGTTTGGCCGGTTTTTCGGACGCAAGGAATGTGGCCAGTGAATTTGCAAAAAATTACGCGAAATGCCGGTCTTCTGATGTTTTACATAGTTTTACTAAAATATCCCCCCCCCCATCTAAAGTCCATATCAATAATCATCTTTACCAACAATTCGCCTGAATCTTTCTTTTAGTTGCGAAGAATTCTTTGAAAATGTCAATACAATAACCGATTTGTTAAAAGCAACGAAATCGAACACGCAATATAACTTTGTGAAAACTTTTTTTTCAATACAGAGGTATTTCCATAAACGACATAATTTTTTGTATAAAACAGCGACAGACCTGTTTTCAAATCTGGCCACCCTAGTCTCAACAGACGTTTAGAAGCTTCGTAAAATAAAATATTAACACCGGCGGTGGTGCAATATAGGTTAGAACGTCCTTGATGTTTAAGATTATAATGTTTTGAGTTACCGCTTTTGGGATTCAAGACCCCACAGCCGAATTTGCCTATCATACAATTCCGCCTCTGCATCTGTTAATTCGGTATGATTTTCAGTTTCATCCACCATCTTGATAACCGGTGTGCTAAAAATTACTGAGTTTAATTATTAATTATAATATATAAAAGGAATGGCTATCGTCCGCAGCACGAATTACATAGAAATGTTAGTACAAGCCAAAAGCACGACACGAACACGGCGTGCACGGTGTATGTCACCTGGCTCTGGGGCCAGTTCGCCATACTCCGCATCATGATCCAATAAATACATGGTCTAGCCACTTGAGGGCCCGGTTTCGTCCAAGCACGCAGCCACTTGGTTCCACCATTTTGTTAG
Organism: Belonocnema kinseyi; assembly: GCF_010883055.1. Lineage (NCBI taxonomy): Eukaryota > Metazoa > Arthropoda > Insecta > Hymenoptera > Cynipidae > Belonocnema > Belonocnema kinseyi. Next base: position 124,854,097 of record NC_046660.1, on the reverse strand, counting down.
TATAACCGCACAGTTTGAATTTAACGCGTACTCTTTACGACAAACTATAGGAAAATCAGTATAGAAAGAATTTCACACAATTTTTTGAATTTATAAATTATCTAAAGATTAAAAGAAATCATGCGCAGGTCTGCTAGATTCCTTTTGCTATTTCAGTTATTAGTCTTTTACGGCATATAGGTTAGTCAACAAAATTATAACGACTATAAGTCTTTGTAAAACAAACCGGCGGCAATTTTGGAATTCTAGTGACAGATACGCAATTCAAAAGACTTCGAAACCCATTAAACAGAAGTGAATGGATTTTTGTTTCCTGGGCACATAGACCGAAATTCGTTTCTAACCGATTCTTACACGGCACTCGGCACTGGACACTGTCTAACCGGTCCTAAACGGCTTCTGTCCGGCAAATTAGAACCTGAAATTAAATATAGGCGAATACCAAAGTGCGTTTCTAATGGATTCTTCCACCTCTATCGACATTGGAAACTTTCTAACCGGTCCTAAACGGCAGCTGCCGGGCAAATTAGAACCTGAAATTAAATATTTACATAGACCGAAATTCGTTTTAACCCCTTCCTACACCGCACTCAACACAGGAAACATTCTAACCATTTGTAACCAGTTTCTGCCTGTTAAATTGGAATCTAAAATTAAATATTGGCAAAAATCGAAATTCATTTCTAAACGTTTCCTACCTGACCAAAGTTAACTTATTTCTATTATGTAATTGCAGAAATTCCATGAATTATGTATCGTGTACCGTTACTTGAAAGCGAAAATTCTAGATAATCAGTTGCGCGAGGGTGAATCATGGTAAGTCCCCTTTTCCTAGTTTCTAGGGTGAATTCACCCTACAATGAAACTAGCATCAATCAGTTGGCAACGTTTACATTTCTCGAGCGAACCCTTCTACATTATTAGTACTTAGACTATAAATATAGGCGTGCGCGCCCAAAACACCAGACTAATATTAATTCTTATCGATCAAAAACGTTATGTCTGAATCATCGAGTATTTTGTTCGAGTTAGTTGAACATTTCTCGGATCCGCAATTTTAACAATTTCAATTGTTCAGAGTTTCCTGTGAACTTAATTTCACGGAAATAATAACTTATTCACAACACAAGACAATTAAATTCATTATTCCCCGTAAACAGAATATAAATATTTCAGGTTCAGAATCTGAAGAATATTCAAATTGAATTATTTCAATTATCAAATCCCTAAAGGGTGCGTTCCAGGGGACCACCCGGGTGCACTCCGAGCCGGTCCACGAGGTTAGGTGAGTGTTGGGCTTTACTCGGGTGAACCGTTCAGTGACCACTCGTGTGAAGAGTGGGGGTCACTCGACAGGTGACTATTTCACCCACTGAAACTAGGTAGGTGGAAGTGAGTGAACAGTGGAATTGGCGGGTAGAAGTGGCGGGAATCGCAAATTTAGTAGTAGACTAAAGATTAGTATCTTCATCATCTAAAGTTTAGTATCTTCATCACTTTCCATTATTATTGAACACATCACTGTTTGTAATAACAATGACCTCATTACTGAGGCAGCAATTAAAATCTTCTTATCCTGTTCTTGCATTTGTTTCAATTTTGTGTAACGTAACCTCAACTATCTTTCACCAAACATACACGCGACGCACACTCGAAACCGTTCATTCTACCATTCTCCTTCCACTTCACCCTGGTAAACTCAACCACTTCTTTACTTCACCCACTAAATCACCCGGATGTTCGCCTGGAACGCACCTAAAGCGATTCATAATCTGGTGTGCGCGCGCGGTTTAAAACCAATAAATCGAACCCTTCGCCGCAGACAGTGATGGGCAGCGTTGCGAAGTGACGCGTCAATCGATTTTTACGGAAATTACTTAAATGAAGTAATTTACGTAGAAAACCGGTAAATTACATGACAAAGATGGCGGTTGTTTGTTTTGAACTTTTGAATCTCATATCACGTGACATAACCACCTTCAAACATTAATTAATTTAGGGATTCTAGATATTAAATTAACAAACGGTTAAAATCACGAGAAAGAAGATTTTTACGAGGATTTCAAATAACCCATGGAAAGCCCTAAGTTTTGAAATATAGTGAAAGCAAAATTTTTAAATATAGACAAAAGTGCAGCTAAGTGCCTATTTTACGGTAAACTATTGACGAACGGTGGTTATAAACACCTTATAGGTGATAGGTATGTAAACAGTAAATAGTAAATAGTCGTAAAACTTTAATTATATTCTAACCTACACTCGAAAGAATTTTTTATAAATTAGTACACGTTCAAATCACTTTTAAGAATATAATAAATTGACGACGTGTAGATGTATGTACGTCATGCGAAAAAAATTATTTTTTGTCACGAAGTTAATACCAATAAAAAGGTATCTTTATAATTATATTAAATTCAGTCGCTTTTTCAGTGAATAACATTGTTTTCATTTTTAGAAAATTATACTGTTAGGGTCTAGATGTTGGACTTTTATAAGAATTTAAATTTAAAAATAATTTCATTTTTCCACTATACAATACTCGTCATTAACTAATTAAATTACGATAATGAAAGTTTAATTTGTCATACAAGTACTCTTTATTCATAAAATATTTCTAGATCATATCATATTACTTTTAATCCACTAATTATTGATTAGTGTTATTGACATTATTGTAGTAATCACTGATAAATGTTTATTTCTTTTTTTCAGGAAACTTTGCCTATTCATCTTGACTTAATTTGTGAAATTTTAAATAATAATTGCAGAACGACCGGCAAGCACACATCCACTGTCCATAAAACACACGCAGTGGTTATGTACTTATGTCAGATCAGACAAATCTCAGCCATCGAAATATTCGCAAGTTCCACATCGACGTAATTTACATTAATTTGCATAATGTAGAAAACTTGAGACATAAATTACATGGTAAATTACTGTAGAAATTTACGTAAAGTACCTAGAGTAAAATAGGTACCCAACCCTGGTGATGGATTACGCGGATACCTCTGACATGCGCAGTACACTAGGGGTGATTCTATTTCAATAGCCAATGGGAAGTTGGCGGGAACTTTTAAATAAGGAATTATTTAATTATTTTTCAGCAGAATTCAAATAAAAATTAGCATTTCGCGATTGAAAAATTTGTTTGAGTAATTAGGATTTAAACAATAACATAAAATTATTATAAAATATTATCTGAAATAAAAAATGTATTAAAGATTGTGTCTGCAGTCACAATCTGATAAAAAATTATGTATACAAAGTTAATATTAACTAAAAGAACACAAAAATTCGTTTTTCCATTCATTTTGGCCTAAATTCTTAATAAAATCTTTTTCATTTAGTGTAATTTATGAAAATTACTTAGCATTAATAAAAAAATCTAATATAGTTTTTACTCTTTCTCTCTGTTACTAGTCATATTCAAAGATACTAACTTTAATTTCTCATAATTATAGTTTTTGAACACTGACAAGGTTTTTCTGCAGTTTTGCTTGTCCCAAGAAACGAATGTATGTGTTCTTTTAGTTAATAGTAACTCTATACATAATTTTCTATTAGATTGTGACTGCAGACACAATCTTCAATAAATTTTTGATTTCAGATAATATTTTATAACATATATGTGTTATTACTTGAACCCTTCTGGTAACACAAATTATATAATTATCATATATAATATATTTATATTTTATTATAATTATCATATTTCGGAGACGTTTTTAAAACAGAAAAAGTAAAATGATGAAATATTGGTTTCTAGTAGGGTGTAATAAATACAGTGTTGTAGACCCAGATACACAAGATTTTGTCGGATTTCTTAAGGCATAACTGTTGAAAATCAAAAGTTTGTAGGAAAATCTCGTCTTGGGCCTAGTGATCTGTCAACAAGTGAACTTATTATATTGTCAAAGAGAAGACGGGAAATGTGGATAAGTGTTTTGCGTAGTGGTCCTTTAAGGCGAAACGGTAGGTTTCACCACGAAGGAATAATGAGACCCTACTGCCAGTGGGAAGCTTTTCGAAACTGGCAATAGAAAAAGTCATGAAAATATGTAGTTTAATATGAATAAAATTTAATTTTGAGATACATTTTGAAAGCAGTTCGAACTTTATATTTTTGTGATTTATTTTGCTCATATTATTGATTTTATTATTTGTCAAAGTTAAACAAAATTATTTATTGTTGAAATTATTAATGCAGCTAATGAAAAAAATTAATAATATTTAAAACCTCAATGACAAAAATATTTAAAACATGTACATGATCAGAAAAATTAATGAAAAATATATTACTTATATCCAATATAAATATAATCATAATTAGAATATGTAAGACTACAACTTAAGTTGCAAAGTAAAGAATCTTTGTTCCTTTAAAATCTTGAAAATATCAAGTTTTGAAGGAAATATTTTTAAAGAGTAGTGGTAATTGTAATTAAAATTTTTGAGGGAATCATTTGGAAAGAAAGTCAATGACACGAATGATAAATGAGAAAATGGATTTAATATAATGTACATATTTATTTAAATTTAACCAAACATCATATATACATTTATACAGTTCAATAATTTATTTGTTTCCTAATCTTGAAAGCTTTTTTCTCGCTGCATTCAGCCCCTAATAATTTTATTTAAAAATTTAAATTTAAAGGAGATTTTGAATTAAATAGTTTTATTATTATTATTTTATTATTGCAAACCTCATTTCTAAAATAAACAGACTGTAAGCTATTAAAGTCTATAAACAAACGTACTGTACTCATTCTATAGATCTTGACTCTCAAAAATTTTGTTTCCTCTATTTTTTTAATAATAATTTTTCTAGTCAAAGTATGAACAAAGTCTTATTATCGGTGGAAAATTTATTTTTTTGCTAAAAATACTTCCCATTAATGTAGGAATGACATTTAGTAACAAAAATAATTCAAGAGCTTATAATTATCACTGTGACAAACCATTTTTGTGTCAAAATATTAGAAGTTGAGATTTTTCAAATTATAATTTCCTTCAATGGCCAGAACGACTTCAGGTATTCCTTAAAATAATAAATATTTAATAATATTTGATAAAATATAACAATTACAATATTTCGTCACGAGAATTATTCATAACAATGGTTATTGTTAACTTCTCACATATTTTTGTGACTAGCAGTTATTCGCCCAACAGCTTTAAGCATTTCCAGTGTAAAAAAAAAATTTCTATGCGAAAGGACCAAAATTTTGAATTTCTTTATCTAATGTATTTACAAAAATTTAAATTGTCATATTTTATCAAATATTATTATATATTTATTGATTCAGGGAATATCTGAAGGCTTGCTGGCGCTTGAAGGAAATAAGAAATTGAAAAATTTCCAATTATAATATTTTGCCACAAGAATTATTTATAACAATAGTTATTATAAACTTTTAAATTATTTTTTCTGTTATTAAATGTAAGTCCTACATTAATGTGAAGCACTTTTAGCACCAAAAAATTTTACCGATAATAAGACTATTTGTTAATTTGTTCATCAAATTTGTTTCCAACAAAGAAATGGAATGATAAACAAATGATTTGTATTTTATGAGTCCCTAAACATTAATTTTAGACAATATAAAGTTTTCCTGATCAGTTATCAAGGCGTAAAAAATTCTTATGCAAAAAATTTCAGTTTTTCCATGCTTTGAGTAAAAAAATTATTAATAAACAAATAGAGAAGACAAAAGTTCGGAGCGTCAAGCTGAACGAAAAAAGTGAATTTCCTTCTACTGTCCGTCATGAGCACGGTACGTTTGCTTATAGAGTTTAATAGTTTATAGTCTGTTCATTTTAGAAATGAGGTTTGCAATAATATAATTAACTATTTAATTCAAAATCTCCTTTAAATACAAAATTTGTAATAAAATTATTAGGGGTTGAATGCAGTGAGAAAAAAGCTTTTAAGATTAAGCTGCTTTCAAAATGTATCTCAAAAATAAATTTTATTCATATTAAACTACATATTTTCATGACTTTTTCTTTTTTTAAATAATTAGTAAGAGTTACACTTATTTTTTCATCATTTTTTTTTGTGTATTTGCAAACAGCATCAAGTTTTTAATTATTTTTGCTTTTTTCTCAATGCAATTCAATGAAAAAGACAGACCTACTTTTCGTGGCGCCATCTGCTGGATTAGTTTCACCGACAGTTCCCCTCCGGATCGTAAGAAAACAGAAAAGTAGGGGTGATGCATGGGGCTTATGTAAAGAAAAATACTTAAAAACATAACCAGAGTGTCTTGCGTTTGTGGACAAATAATTCAGGACTTTTCCAAATTTTTCAGGACAAAAACTCATTTTTTTAGGTGGCTTTCTAAAAATGTGTCAAATGCGAAATTTATCATACGCCCCCAAAATCCGATTTTATGGTCAAAAACCGTTTTTTGGTCATTTTTCATTTTACTACTGTGAAAATCACAAAACTTAAATCGAAAATATTTTTAAGTTATCCTTTTATTTATTCCTTTAACTTTAGTGAATATAATTACATTTTTAGTATACAATAATTTGTTGTTCATATATTTTAAGTGAGTTGAATTCCGTGTGTAATAATCTCTTTTTGAATGATTCATTTTCTACCTATATTTTCAAACGAATAGTTCTATTTTCAACTAAAAAAGGTAATTTTTCAGTAAATAAATACTTGAATTTTTAACCAAAGATGAATTTTTAACTAACATGATGAACCTTCTAGCAAACAAATAAATTACTTAGGAAGTCAAATTTTGATTTAAAAAATACAAATTTTCAACCTGCAAGATGAAATTTCTACAAAGCAGTTTAATTGCCAACCCTGGAATATTAATTTTTTATCAAAGAGACAAATCTTCAGCAAAATAATTTAATTTCGGAACAAAGAGAAGAATTTTCAATACCAGTAATGAATCTTCAACCAAACAATTGCAGTTCAACCAATAAAGAAGACATTTCAACCCAAAAATTATCTTTCTACCAATAAATACGAAGTTCTAACTAAAACAGATCAGTTTTCAACAAAAAATGGAAAACTATCATATTCAGGTAGAAGTTAAATTAAAATTTAAAAAAACGATTTTTCCACAACAAAATTTAATTTTAAACCATAGATTTGAATCGTGAAACAAAAAAATTAATTTTTGACAAGGTGATTCAACTTTTACCCGAGTAGTTGAACTTTTGTTGTAAAAAAACCACAATTTTTGGCCAAAAATTGACTAGTTAAATTTTAAATGAAAAAAAAGTAATTTCCTGAAAAAAAATTTTTTAACGAATAATATAATAGTGGATATGTCAAACACAAAGGATTACTTCTTCATCAAAATTTTGATTTTGCAACCTAATAATAAAATTCTTAACTAAAAGTATAATCGTCAGGAGGAAACAACTGAAGAAAATGAATATGAATAAAATGTCAATAACTTACAAATAGAAAGTTATATCAGAGTAATTTTCTATTATATTCTACTCATATATACTGCAGTAGCTTTAATTTATTAATGCAATATTTTACTTAATTTGGAAGCCACAATTTTGCCACGTTTGTGAACTTATTAATTAACATCATGGATTTTGTTTATTTCTGCTACTGGCACTTTTTGTTTTCTTATTATTAACTTGAGCCTCAACCAAAACAGACTAATTTAAAAAAAATGGATTTTCTTAAAAAGAGTTAAATTTTTAACCAACAAAAATTTTTCAGTCCATAAAGAACCAAAATCTCAACAATAATGTTTAATTTTCAATCCAAAAAGACGAATTTCCTGCAAAGCAGTGTATAGTTTTTAGCCTAAAGATATGAATTTTTAACAAAAGGTTTAATTTTTAAAAACAAAAATATGAGTTACCTACTAAAATAATTAAATTTTAAACTGAAAATACATAAATTATCAAGAAAAAATGGAAGAGTTATATTTGCAGCTCAAACATTTATTTTAAACTAAATAAAATATAAATTTTCAACCCAACTTTCAACCAAAAGAAATGCATTTTTTATTAAAACAATGTGTTTTCTACCACAAAAAATGTATTTTTTAACAAAAAATTGTATTAATCAAACAGTTCAATTTGTAAACGAAGAGATTAATTTTTCACACAAGAAGATTTTTTTAAAACAAAATACATGAATTTTCACGAAAATATTTAAAATTAAAGAATTTTCAACCAAACGTAATCGTCATTAAAAACTGAAAAAATATCTAGTCAATTATTATTTTGGAAAAAATTCGAGCATGTATAAAATATATTTATAAGTTTTGAAAAGATTCCAAAATAATTTAAAGCATAACACAATTTAAAAAATTTTAAACAAAACGTAGATTTTAGAATATTCTGTACACAATTTTAGAAGCTTTCTAAGTATTTTGAAAAGCGTCAAAACAATACAACAATTTTATCCAAATTCCCAGGAAAACTGAAAATTTCTTGTTAAAAACCCGTGTGAAAATAGCCCGGGTTAGCCCTGGTACAACAAGGTTTCTGGTCGGGGACTGACCGGGCTATGTTTGTTTTTGAGAGCCTAGCCATGCGCTGATCGGATATGCGCTAGGCAAAATTAATGCAAAACCCCAGTTGGGGACTGACTGGGGTCTGATCGGACAAATATTATGATCCAATGCTCAGACGGTAGCTGGCCGAGCACTGATTGGCAATAATAAAATTGTTACTTGTCTGATTTCATTAAAAAATGGATGCGTATACCCGCATGGATGTTCCACGCTTGAAAACATATTGGGTGAATATCTTTTTTATTTTTATTAAGAAATTTCAAACATTCACAATTAAATTTCTGAGATTCTTCGTTAAAAATTTTTAATGTTCATAATAAATTACATTTCCTGTTATTGTAAAAAGTTGTAAAATAGTCTAAAACGGAAAAAAATAAAATAGCACGCGACGAAAAATTTTAATCGATTTAAATGATTGATTTAGAAAGTATTTTATAGATATTCCTGTTAAAAGTGCGTGTATTTTATATTTACATAACGCCGCATATTAATAAATCATTAGAAAAATAGAACTTAAAATTAGGTACTTTAACTTTTCTGAACTGTAGCTTATGAGGATGGTTTTTTCAACGAGTTTCAACTTGTCGGTTTAGCGCAGTGGTTAGCATTCTCGACTACTAGGCGTTAGATTTAGGTATAGATATGTAGGTTCGATACCCCGTAGCGTTAGAAATTTCATTTGTAATATAATGTTTAAAAATGTAATATATGTATTTAATCTAAACAGGACAATTAATATTTAATGTCAAAATACTCTCAATCATTTAATATTTATTTTTCAAATCTTCTTTGTCTCTCAACGACTACATGAAAATGGTTAATGTTGTCTGTGTGCTGGACGCGTGGAATTTCATATATTAATATGCTCCAATTCTACAGTAAAAACGAATCCAATTGATCCCCTAATTCAGTGACTGATGCTCTTCACACAGTTGAAACCCGAATCATTTAAATCTAGTAAAGCACCAATTAATCTTGTCCGGGCCACGGTCGGGCTCCCCGGCCAGCTCCCGGCCATGCTTAAGGGCCGGACGCTGGCCAGCGCAGAGTGACGATGCTGGTCGGATTCCGACTAGAAACCCCGGTCACAGGCCGAGTTAAAGTCGGTCTCCCCGGCAAGCTCCCGGCTTAAAGCCGTGCTCTCTAGTCGTAGACTGGCCAGCCCCCGATTTAAATTTTCACCCGGGAAATTATTTTGAAAAATATTAAATTTTTTTTTAATGTTCAAAGTAAAAGATGAAAGATTTTAAAGTATTTTTTTTTATTTTGCCAAATATTCAAAAAATTGCAGGAAAAACTCAAGTTCCAAGAAAATAACAGAATTGGCAATAAATTCTTGGAAAATTGTTTAATGGTTTATTTTTTATTTTTAAGAGTATATTTAAAAAGATTATACAACAATTTTTTATGTATAACTAAACTTTTCTAATTGCTTAAAATAATATAATTTTTTAATTTTAGAATTTTTTAAATTAATTTTATAATTCA
>NC_046660.1:124826549-124844083 GCF_010883055.1 Belonocnema kinseyi | reverse complement strand
ATTTTATTTAGAGGTGGCGCAAGCCCCATGAAGTGTAACAGATATTTCCTATAAGAAAAAAAACTGTTTTGTAAATTTTATCCAGAATAGTTAAAATAAGGTACATCGAGTTAAAACTCAACATGTGTTTTTACGATTAGCAAGAGAATAAGAATAAAAACTTATTTTTTAAATATGACCCACATAAGTTTGTTTTATATAGTTCCAAAAAAAGCCCCATACGTGAACAATTTCGACCCAAAAGTTAGCTATGCATATACATCTGAAACTTGTCAAAAAATACAGTAATAGTACTAGTGAAAAACTAAAAACAGTCCTGGATACCTCTCAGCAATATCTATAGGAATTTTATTCATTTTTGTAAGCAATTAGATTGTTATTAAACATTGTGTCTTCATTATAAATAAAAGTATTAGTCGGAAAGAAATTTCAAGTATAACGAAAATTTTAATAATGTGGAAATTTGTATTACGTTTAAGTAGGCTAATGGGGAATTTTTAATGTCTTTTGCAAATGCTTGTTTCGTACAGTAGAAATATTGAAGAGGTTTATTATATCTAGGGCGGGGTCATCATAAATTCGCCCGCAATACCTGGGACCACTACATAAAGGCGGACGCTTGTCTTTTCCTCCACGGCTACCTGGGTACCCTTGTCTTTCCAGTGTGCATGGAACTAAGGTACTATATTAATATCTGGACAAAAAGTCCTGACACTTGGGAAAAAGTAGCTCTATCTCAGTGAAAAAAATCGTACTGAGTTCGCATTCAGCAATGCTGATTCGAAATCTATCTACCTGTTAAATGACGTTTCTCGTATCTCACTGAAAAATTGTTTGTTCTTGTAAGAGCAACAAATGTGGAGAAAATGACGCTAATCGAAGCCTAGATTTTAAAAGTCAACTTTCAGCTGTTCTCGATGTCACAATAAAGGTCAGAAAAAAATGGAAAAAATTCAAGTAGATTCTATGTCTATTTGCGAATGGAACTCAGCTTTGAAAATTGAAAAATATTAAAAAATGTGGTCATCAGAATTGTTAATGCAAAAAAAAATATCTCCGGTTTGAAAAGAGATATCGAGATGAATCAATACTTCAAAGAAAGTGTTTCGTATAATGATAAAGCTCGGACCAATAAAAATTCGATAAAAGTGTCAATTTACCTGTAAAGTGAGTTCGCATAATTTGGACCTTAATGAGCTATGCTAAAGTCTCTTGAGGAAATAGTGTACAAGAAAAGAGGTTGAAGGGTGTCTATTGCCTGGCCGCTCGTAGTTCGAAGCCTTGAAAAAAGGGGTCTGCTTCTGTACGGTTCCGTGCAGAGTGTAGGTATTGGTCGATGACTAGACCTGGTCATGTGATATATTCTACAACAGGGGTTTCCACAAGCCACAGGTGCAGCACAACCCAAGATCGCCTGGCCTTCTTCAAGGTTTACGATTTTTTTCGAGGGGAAACTGAGAGGAAGTCATGACACCTCAAAAAAATCTCGGTTTCTAATGCAGAACCTTCAAGTCCCTTTTTTCTGGTATAACTATAGGAGTTGAAATAAACAGTATTTTATTTAAATTAATCGAAGTGAGTAATTACCGATAATAGTTCACGAATAATTTTTTTTAACATTAAATATACTAAATAATTAATCAAATACTCATAATAATAAAAATAAGTGCTATTATTTTATATTATCGAAAATTCATCAAGATTACTTCTTTGATTATTTTTGACCGGTAGAAACTTAAAATTACGAATAACTGATTCAAATAAATATGATCGAACAATAAAATTAATAGTATGTTTAATCTGTTTAACAATAAGTTTACTTAGACATCAATATTTAATTATTTAATAATTTTGGCTACTGAGACATAAAGTGGTGAGTGTGGCATACAGTGATAATTACAGGTATTTCAGAAGCACAGGCGAGGTCTCCTGCTGTGAGGGAGGTTCATTTCATAAAGAAGTGTAAATAACAATAGAGAAAATATTTTTGTAAACATTAAAACGCAAATTTTGCTTGTTGTCTTCTCACACATTATTCTTTTAGAAGCCAAAAATGTGCACTTTGCAGCAAGAATGATCTCCTTATGTTCTTTGGTTTCGAAAATAAAACGTCGCTATTATTTTCTTATTAACTTTATAACAAATAATCATTTCCGACTGTAAAATATGTCATTGTGTCCAGAAAGGGTTAATGAAATAATTACTAATCGACTGAAAAATTAAAAACTCTGTATCAATATAGACCAAACGTTCCTCTAAAACGTGTAAATTGTCACATATTTTCAGCAGTTTCGTCAGCTGAGATTTTAAGTACAATCTGTACAAAAATTGAGGTCTCTTTATTTTTTAGATAGATGAATAAACTACTATATACAATGTTTCAATTTATCTGTGGCCACATATTTTTATTATTATGAGTATTTGATTAATTATTTAATATAATTAATGTTACCAAAATTTATTCGTGAACTATTATCGGCAATTACTTACTTCGAATAATTTAAAAAAAAATACTGTTTATTTCAAGTCATATAGTTATACTGGAAAAAAGGGACTTCAAGGTTCAGCATTAGAAACCGAGATGTTTTTTGAGGTGTCATGACTTTGCTCTCAGTTTCCCCTCGAAAAAAAATCGTAAATCTTGAAGAAGGCCGGGCGATCTTGGGTAGTGCTGCACCTGTGGCCTGTGAAAAACCCTGCTGTATAATATACCACATGGCCAGGTCTAGTCATCGAACAATATCTACACTCTGCACGGAACCGCACAGAAGCAGACCCCTTTTTTCAAGGCTTCGAACGACGAGCGGCCAGGCAATTTAAGGTCATTAAGGTCCAAATTATGCTAACTCACTTTACAGGTAAACTGACACTTTTATCGAATTTTTATTGGTCCGAGCTTTATCAGTATACGAAACACTTTCTTTTAAGTATTTATTCGTCTCGGTATCTCTTTTCAAACCGGAGATATTTTTTTCTTGCATTAATAATTCTGGTGACCAGTTTAAATTTTTTTTTAATTTTCAACGCTGGGTTCCATTCGCAAATAAACACAGAATCCTCTTGAATTTTTTCCATTTTTTCGGACAGTATTGAGACTTCAGGAATAGCTGAAAGTTGAGTTTTAAAATCTAGGCTTCGATTAGCGTCATTTTCTCCACATTTGCTGCTCTTACAAGAACAAACAATTTTTCACTGAGATACGAGAAACGTCATTTAACAGGTAGAAAGATTTGGAATCAGCATTGCTAAATGCGAACACAGTGCGATTTTTTTCACTGAGAGAGAGCTACCTGTTCCCAAGTGTGAAGACTTTTTGTTCCGATATTAGATGGGAATATGCAACTGACATTGTGGTTCCCCGCCAAATTCAAAATCGCTAACTTGATATCGAATTTTTAAGAGATGAATTTTGGTCTAAAACCTAATTAAATAGTAGTGAGTAACAAAATTAAAACAAAATAAACTGTAATATTTCAAGGCAATAATATTATTAGAAATATGAATGTTTTTAAACTTTATAATGTAATGATCAATTTAAAAGAAAAAATGAAAAATTATTCTACTTACCGATAACACGTTGATTTTAACTATTGTTTTGAAATTGTATATTATTCAAAATGAATATAGAAATGCATACATATAGTAAATAATATGTTTTTATTAAATCGAAAAAACAAATAATAAACAAACAAATAATAAAAAACAAAATGCACCTAAAAAACATGATAAATACATTTACATGATATATATATATTATTTATTTTGAAATTATGCTAAAGCATTTTTATCAACACATAAATTATATATAAAATTACATGTGACATAATATATAGAATATTTAAATTAGACTATATGATTTTTAACCCACACATTTGCCAACAAATAATTCTTGCAAAAATTATGATTGTAAACTAAACTTTACTCAGCTTATAAACAGGCGTGCGCTAAAATTATAATCATATGATTTATTAAGTAACTAGCAACAAAGAATAATAGATTATAGGTCAAAAACTAATACAATACTTTTCCAAAAGTTTATTATGATAGCTATATTTAAAAAATTCTCATAGGCAATTTAATTACATATCAACATAAGCTTCAGACCCTAAATATTTAAATTATATGGTTATGGTGATAAATATGAGTAATTACTTTGCATAATGTTGAATTAGAATTTGGTACCCATTTGTCGCGTCTACAATTTATTATCCATTTTAAAAGCCTTTCTTTTTGTCATAGTGGAAAACGGTACAATTTATATCCATCTTCGGTTCTATTTTGACAAAACGGAGCACTGCAGCAGACCATTTTTCTTATATTCTAAGCTTAATTTTAATTATAAACTAGCACATGCTTATCGCATGGTTTCCCACGAATTTTCTAGGAACCAGAATGGCGGTTGCATATTCCTGTCTAATATAGTACCCTAATGGAACGACACGATGAGGAAGATGGCGGTAGTATTGACCGGTCATCTTCTTTGCTGCTCTCTTTAAATAGAAAAATTGGAGTGTGATTTGTTGACATTGGGTCATTTTTCTGGTCCATTTCTGAAGAAAAGAGGCTACAAGGTAAAATTAAAATGCATCGGATGATTTATGTAATGTTTAGAATTACTCAATAAATTGTATAAGTGAGTTGAATAAAAAATCAATATTTTGAGTAAATCTTTGCGATAATTTTTTCCCAAAACGCTCAGGCTGCATCTGTGTAGAAAAACTCTAATTCTGTAAAAAGCTTTATGTAATTGTTTATACCATTTATTATTGGCTTTTTCTTCAAATTTCCTTTAAATTGAGTATGGACGGTTAACGAATATAAATTGTTTATTCAATAAAATGCCCTTTTTTAAAGCATTTACTACTCAAAATCATTGAATATTGTGTTTATTTCGGAAAATACGATTGTAAACATGTTTTTAAATAGTAAGTGTTTAAACAATTAAAAAACGGTAAAAATGTTCTTTCTACACATTGTAGAGTCAGAAAAATAATTGAATGTATTCTATTTCATATTATTTTTTAAGGTCATCGGAAAAAACTGCTTGAGCAAATAATTCGCCCACATTTTGTGATTGTAATTTAAGAGCGTGCAGAAGGTGTGGCATAACGCGAGCATGTTTACAATCACCCTGTGACGAAATTATACGGCGCGTACATGCGCGCAACATTGCAACGCGCCGGTGTGTGCCGGTTCTAGTTTTGTGAGAATCACGAAATACTACAAGGAGACAGCACGCCATGTTTTTCGACTGGCGCCGGCTCGCGATCGCCTATCCTCAGATTTTTATATCTTCCCAGATTAGTTTCCCTTCAGTGAAAATATAAAATTATAAATTCTCGTCTGCTTTGGAGTATCGAGTGTGTTTATAGGTTAAGTCTGGTTATGTCAAATGTCAGTTGTTGTTACGAACGCAGTGATAATGCTTGTATTATTTATACAATTATATGAGTAATGCTAATAAAACAAGAGGAGGAATATAAAAACAATAGAACGCAAGTATAGATATTTAGCATGTTGCGTCTAATACCTCTCTCTTTTTGTGGCCTACTACCCGAATCACAGCCCTTACAAAAAGAACGCGACATTATTGTATCACTCTTTATATAGGTTTTTAGCACTGACACTTTGCACAACAATTGTTTTCCTCTAAACACAAACAGTTTGCAATTGCACAACGGCATTAATAGGTTATATTTATACCGGTAGCGCTATCACCTGGGAAGGCATGAAAATTTGAAGGCAGTCGATGGCGATTGTGGGCTTTTTTCCACCATCCCCGCTATAGGCGTGCTATTTTATTAATAAATTCCGATACATTCGTTAAATTCAACTTTGTTATTTACCTCCTTTAATATAAATAAATAATTTTAGGATAGTCTGCCCACGCGCACCGAGTGTTTGCTTCATGGATGCACGCACGTGCCTTGCATGGCGTGCGTCGCATATGCGCCTCCAAGGATGGCGCATCTGAGTGCTGATCGCCACGCACGTCGGGCGGATTAATCCCCACACATGCCTCCACAGTGCGCACACCCTGCGCACCAATTGTTATCTGGAGAAATAAATAATTGTTAAAATAAGTTAAATTTATTTAAATAATCAACAATTGTTTAAAAAGTTACAGGAAATATTCAAATTGTCTATTAGTAATTATTTGCATGAAATAATAGGACAGAAATTTGAAAAATTTAAAGAAGGCGGATTCTGCCGGACAGCAGCAACGAGTACGGCATTCGACTTAGTACCCAGTAATAAGCGTTGAATTCAGAAAAATTAAGAATTTGTATTCCTATAAATACGCGATATTCCTTCGTCTAAAAATCCCCCAACGGGAACAGAAAAAGTGCAAGTCCTATTCCTCTCAATCGACTTAGTAAAATTTAACGAAATTATTTACTTAACCTATTTTTCATTATTAAATTTTTGTATAACTTATAAATTCGAAAAATATTCGACTTTATATTTATTTATATTTTAATAATTTATTTAAGCGTCTTAAAAAATGCACCAAAGAAATTTATTAAAATGTGTGAATTTAAATAATTTTAACTCTGGAGAGGCAGAGTTGAATTGGTTAGAATTAAAATTTCGGAACTTACATTCCGCATGAAGAAATTAAAATAACTTTTTACTTATATTTTATGAACTAATTAGAAGGAATTAAATAAAATCAAAATATGACCACTTCTGAGGAGTCAATAATATCTCTGTGAGGTGTGTTACCGGTACAACTAGAAGGAATTAAATATATTGAAAACACGTTCTCTTTGGGAGAATAGAAAACTGTGTGGCGATCGCTATGGAAATAGACGTAAATAAGTTTAGGGGGTATCTTATTCGTATGGTGGCATTTTAGACCGATGGAAAAATCGCACATTCAAAATAATAGATTAATCTTCACTTTTGTTCTGAAATCTAAAAATATTATTTTTTCTCTATTCTACGCTTATTACCGGGTACATTTCGTTTTTTGTGACGTGCATGTTAAAATTGTGGTGATAAACTTGCAAGGTGGAAGCATGTTTGGAGGCACTTTTTTAACATAAAAACAAAAATGACCAAAGAAAAAAAGGTGGACAGCATAACACGCCAACAGGGGGCGAGGGTGGAACGATGTTGGGCGCCCACCCTGAGGGTCCACGCCAGTCCGCCGCTGATTCGAAGAAAATTTTTGAAAACTACTTTAAGATTCCTTCTCCCTGTATAAAATGAAAATTACATTCCAAAACAAAAGAGGTTAGTTAGTGTTTGTCAATTTTATTCGTTGTCGACAACAATTATAATTTTAAATTTATTGTTTATCATTAACTGTATTGCTAAGAATATCCTCTACAATGAATACTATTCGTGATAATAATCAATAATTTATACACTTTTAGAGTAATAACTGGCAATAACTCCCACCAATAGAACTATATGAAAATGATCTTAGTAATCAAAGAATGATAAAGTAAATTTATAAGGAAAGATAAAATATAAAACACCAAATAACCCATTTTCAATAAACAATTACATATTCAAGAGTGTGAAAAAAGCTAAATATTTATTTTCTATTTCAAATTAAACTTTGAGGTTATGCTTTGTCTTGTCAGTGATGAGAGAAAGATCAAGTAAATGTAAAAGGAAAGATAGAACAGGAAACACTAAATAACCCATTTTCAAAAAGCAATTACAAATTCAAGCGTGTGATCAAAGTTAAGCTCATATTATACTTCCAAATGATATACTTCACTTTGAGTGTATGCCTCATGCACGTCTCAAGAAAATGAAAAACTGTAGGTCAGATGCCCGGTACCGGACATCTATACACTGCGTTTAAAGAAATACGTTTAAATTCTTCATTTTTTTGATTCCTTAAAATTCTTCTGTTAAATATTGCGAATTCGGTTAGAAGAAATATGTTTTGCTCCTTTTTTTATCATACTTTCAACACAAAGCTTTTGTTCTGAGAATTGTTCATTTACACGTTAAATTCTTTATAATTTAGCCATTCGTGTTTTCAAAATCTCTCCGCGTAAGGCTTGCGATTTTCTGGTTATGTTGCTCATCGAACATGTATTTCGTTATTATGTACAGTCTCTTTTTTCTTATCTTACAATGATTCATGTCTTTTAATTTGGATTGTGTGCAAAAATGATTTAAAAATGTATTTAATTACTTTTAAGTAGTTATTTCTTCATATTTTGAGTTTTAGCGCATTTATCCATTTACAACACGTGACCCGTAAATGACGGGTAAATGACGGTCAGAATGTTGTCAGTCCCATCACTAGGCTTAATATAATAGAGAAGGCGAGGTTAATGCCACTTTCACAAATCGGGCCCCTCTCCAAAGCACAGTTTCCAGAGGGAAAAGGAAGCAGTTTGATGACAATGTCTCTAATAACTTTAAGACTAGATATACAGAATTGAACAAAATTTCTAATCCTATTAGAACTTCTAGACTGCAAAACCGGTACTCCAGATCTAACAAAGGCCCCTTCTCCGTCGAAGTAGACACCGGTGATGACAGCCCCATGGATCCTTGCAATGTAGGGAAAATCCTCCATAAATCCTTTAAAAACATATTAGAAGACATTTAAAGAAAGGAAAAAGTCGATTCACTATTCTGTGTAATTGTGGCGAAGGAGCTAATCGCAGTATTGACAACCTCAACTCAATCCTCTCAATGGAGAAGATTTAAACTAATGCGATATCTTCCATTCCAATTCTCGAAGCACCTCGTTTTTCTAAGAAGAATGAGAAAGGTAATCTGGTCCCCTTGAAAACTGTCCTGATCACGTTCGATGGACATGCTTTCACCCGAAGACATCCGATTCTACTACACATTGTACCGAGTGAAACCCTACATTCTACCTCCTAAATTATGCTACTGATGTGCTAGATATGGTCATGTGAAAGCACAATGAAAAATCCTAGGTGCGTATTCTGTCGTGAAAAACCACATGAAAACCAAGATTGTCCTAATAGACTATACTCTCCTCTTTGTATAAACTGCAAAGGCCCACGCTGGGCTGTTGATAAACAATGCCCATTGCACCTAGAGGAAAAAGGGATACGCAGAATCTCAGCTCAATTTGATTTATGCGTTAAGAAAGCGGCTTACTGATATAAAAATGAAAAAGCGTCTCCCCAAGGACTACGAAACATTGACTTTGCCATTGCATCTAACCTTAAAACTTCTGATCCCTCCTCTCCAGCCTTTAACTTCGTGAAATTCCCCTCGTTGGGTGATACGGATGCTGATCCTATTCTTTTTGGTTCAGAATACATACAAAAATTTAGCCAAGCTGTAAACAGGCCCCCCTCCTATCCTAGAACCTCAACCCCTCTTCCTAAGTCTACATCTTATAGGAAATCTCAAACCCATACTAATTCTCAATCGTTCTCTCACCTTTACTCTCGTCCACCTAGTCCTTTTAGTAACAGTGTCTGGCTTCAAAACCACTCAGGAAACACTAAGCCCTATCCTTCTCAACCTTTCTCGCCCTCATCCCCTCTAACACCTTCTATGGAGAATCAAATTAATGAAAATGAGTTTAAAAATATGACTTTGTCCCTCATGATGCTACTCCAACGTTTTGTCCCTCTATTATCCCACCTTAATGGTGGGTTCTTGAATCAATGCAATTACTCACAACTCAATAACATGCATCCGAACTCCTCTGCCTCGAATCCTTAACTACCTCTGTATTCGTCCACTGTGGGTGTGTTAGAAAAGCTAGGAATTCTGCCATGGAACTGTCACGAAATAAATAATAAAAATTGTTCCTTAGAAAGAATGAGTCACAATTACGACATTGTCTTACTAAATGAAACATGGTTAATAGATAAAAATCGATTCTTTCTCAAGAAGTTTAATATTCTAAAGAATGACTACTCCACCGATGTTGGCGGTGGTCTGGTTATTGCTGTCAGAAGTGATATTGTTTTTTCTGAAGTTACAGTACAAATCCGATAACTTTCCAACTTCGGGTCTGTAGGCACGGCAAATTCCAGGAATTGCGGACTTATCGGATGCCCCCTCTAGCAGCACTATATTAGGTGCACGCATGCGTAAATCATGGGCGCAAATCATTAATGAAATAGCACACGTAGTGGGAGAACCACAATTAGTGGGCGTTCCGTATGTGTGATGACGTTTTAAGGGGAGTGTACACTTATCGGACGGCAAGTTATCTGACTTCTACTGTAAAATACTTGAGATTCCAAAGCAGTTAGATACTCTTGCTATTTCTATCCCCTCAAATTGTTGTGAAATATTGATAATAAATATTTATAGAAATCCTAGAGCTCTTGTTAATGCTATTAACTGGAATTCCTTTTTTGATTCCTTTGCGAATGACTTCTCATCTATATTCATGGGTGGTTATTTCAACTGTCATCATCAATCCTGGGGATGCGATAGAGCTTGTCCGGCTGGAAATAAATTGTATAGTTCGATTCAAACTTCCAACCTTCTTATTTTAAATGATGGATCATCTACACGCTTTACGCGTCCCAAACAATCTAAATCTGCAATCGATCTCTCCGTGCTTTCTGGCAATCTTTCTCCCTTGTGTTGATGGAAAGTTAAAAATGATCAAATGGGTAGTGATCACTTCCCTATTTCTACCATTATTGGTATCTCTTGTTCATATCACGAATTCTTTTCCACAAATACAATTTAAAAAAAGTCTCTTGGGATATTTTTCAAGAAATTCTTAAAAAGTCTCAATTTCTTTTTGATAAAAATAATAGTAATCCTGCGTTAACTATTCAAGCATACTATGCATTATTTTATTTAATAAATAAAGCTCTTCACATAGCAGGTCCGAAAATCGACAATATTCCTAAACTCACGGATAATGATGGCATTGTGCGACGGTGCACTGTCATGGAGTAAAATCTAAGAGTTGTTTTTATAGAGATCCTTTCTTTTAGAGCGAATTGCTTCACGCAGACGTCTCATTACACCTAAATAATACTCTTTGTTAACGGTCTGCTTTTCTGGCAAAAATTCTTGGTGTACAATACTGTTGTAATCCATGAAAACCGTAAGCATTACCTTCTTTTTCGACTGAAAACGACGTGGTTTTTTCGGCCTTGACTCATCGGGGAGTCGCTATTCACTCGCCTGATATCTGGATTGAGTGTCGTACTCATAAACCCATGTCTCGTCACCAGTAATGATGCGTTTGATGAATGCTGGGTCCGTTTCAACCTTAGACAGCATGTCTTGAGCGATATCGACACGATCTTTTTTTTGCATGAAATTCAAATCTTTTGGTACTAATTTTGCAGCAACAGGACGCAATCACAAATCATTTGCGATAATGTCTTGAACAGATCCATAAGCAATGTTTAAGTCATCTGCCAACTCTCGAATTGTTAACTTATGATTTTCAGCTAACATTTTTTGTACTTTATCAACGTTTACGTCGGTTTTTGATGTGGACGACCTACCACTGCGATCATCATCATTGATGGACTCACGTCCAATGGTAAAGCGTTCATACCACTGATACACAGCTTTTTTTTAGAGCATCGTTGCCGAAACACTTTTCCAACATTTCCAAAGTCATTTTGCCATTGAATCCATTTTTAACACAAAAT
Organism: Belonocnema kinseyi; assembly: GCF_010883055.1. Taxonomy (NCBI): domain Eukaryota; kingdom Metazoa; phylum Arthropoda; class Insecta; order Hymenoptera; family Cynipidae; genus Belonocnema; species Belonocnema kinseyi. Next base: position 124,832,486 of record NC_046660.1, on the reverse strand, counting down.
TTAATACACGCACGTTGTTGCAAAATTAAATCCATTGCAAAAATCGAAATTCGCAAAAAAACAGATGCACTCAAAATTGCGTTACATTTACAAATGTCTAGCTAGAAAGCTGAAATTCGCAGGGAATATTGTTAAAAGGTGTGACAACCTACAGAAATGAAAAAAATGTGAATCGGACAGCAGGGGGCGTCACATGGTGATGATACCGGGAAGTTTTTGATCAAGGTAGTATGTATATATACTCAAGATATACACAATCACCTACATCCACTGTACGAAATTTTACTATATGCGGATGACACTGTCATATATTTCTCTTCTAAACACCTTAATGAATGTATTTAAATCTTACAAGAAAGCTTAAATACTCTCCAGACATTTCTGAAATCTAAAGGACTAAACATTTCTATAAAAAAATATAAATTCGTCATCTTCACCCAAGATAAATCCCTCCCTAATGACATTCAAATCACGCTTAACAACCAGTATATCTATCCAGTATTCAAGGCTAAATTCTTAGGCATCATTTTTGACAGTTACCTAACTTGGGGCCATCAATTTAAAGTCCTTCTTGAAAGACTAAAGAAAGTTATTAATATCATTAAATTTTTGAGAGGAACTTGGTGGGGCTCTAGCTCTAGTAGCCTATTAATGGCATACCATTCCCTGATGTGAAGTGCTATGGAATAAGGCTGCCAAGCCTTATCAATCTGTCATGTGAAAATATTTGACAAAATTCGGAAACTCCAAAATAGAGTTTCAAGATTAATCCCAGGTTACAGAATTTCTACTCCCATACCCGTGATGTTTGCAGAACTAAAAGAACCTACTTTATTTTCGAGAATGAAGTTCCTCAATAGAAGATTCATTCTAAAAATATTTACCATTGAAAATCATCTCTTATTTCATTCTTTATATAATCTCGACCAACTCACTCGGAAAATTGATATACTCAACTTAAAAGAAGCTTTTCATCTCCTTGATGCTTTTATCTTTCTCAATGAATACATTTGTAATATTATGAATTCTTCCACTCCTCTAAACTACCTTGTAGACTATAACATACAATTTTAAAACCCTAGTATGGATATATATCATAAAAAAGACCGATTGCGATTTGTGAAGCTCTTGAGATCATCATAAAAGATCAGTTGTCTCCGTCTGTCATTTGCTCTGACTCTCGCAGTGTCCTTTATGCTTGCCTAAATTTCAATTACCTCAAATCAAATTCGCTCTACACCTATAAAATCAAAGATCTTCTACATCTAGCAAAAACTCAAAACATTGTTATTCATATTTACTGGATACCCGCACACAGAGGGATTTTTGGGAATGAGGTCGCAGACAAACTACCTAAATTAGCCCATAAAAATAATTCTTCTATGAACGACAGAATCCCACATACAGACCTTTATGAATTAATCTCGTCTCAACTTATTAAGGCGCTTCCTCAGGCTTGAAAATTAGCCTATGTATTACTCTGACAGGTTTTTCTCCTACAATTCTGAATTGTATGATTTCATATTTCAATCACAGACTATAAATGCCTAAATATATAACCTTCCAGAGCACTTTTTTCGAAAAATGCCCTGGTTCTTGTTTTATTACAATTAATTGAAAATTGATGCATTTTTTGCGCCAGGGAAGTAGCAATCAACCGCCACTCGAATCTCTTGTATCTTGCCGCTATTGTTTATCATGTAATTAAAAAAAAAATCCACCAAACCGCCACCATGAGTGTACTCATGGCGAACATAGTTCATGGGCCCTCAGACTGGCTATGGAACAGCGGGTGGTCTAGAGTGTCATTTTTTCGACGATACTTAAAACATCATAAACCTAGGATCGAGCCGAGAATTTAGATTGGGTGCCTGTCATGCCTCATTCAACTTTCCTATTGTTAGAGATTACAGTCGGTTGAAAGAAATAAGAAATTAGAAAATATTAAGGAATTTATTTTAATACTGTGCATTCGGTTCATTACACAACGATAAGACGATTGAAAAAAGAAGGAAGAAAATCGGTTAATCCGTTCAATTTCTAGATATACCTTTTGTTCTCTCTTCTCCGATTGTACGACAAAAATACTGAAAGAAGAAGATGCTGCGCCCAAAATTGGAAAATTTTGAATGAGAAAAGTATGGAATTTACATTTATTTTATTTTCATTTTCTTATTAATTTAATTTATTCATTCATTTATTAATTTATTTATTCATTTCATTATTTTAATTTCATGATGGCAAGTTTTAGTTGAAAACTCTGCAAACATAGACAATCATAATTTTGCTATATTTTTTCTTGAATTTTTATTTGTTTCAAATACAACTGCTTGTGTCACAATAAATGTGTTGTTTTGGTCAAAATTGATGAACCATTTTGTTTCAAGATTCACATAATTTGGTTCAATTTCATTGCTTTTCATTCGAAAAATTAAATTATTATTAACAGAAATAATTACTAGCGGACAATTTGAATATTTCCCATTACTTTTTAAACATTATTCAATTGTTTACAGAAATGTCAATTATTTAAACAATAACTTAATCCCAAAAAATGGAACAAAGAATCGTATTTTCTGATTGAAATGTAATGATTTGTCATTCTTTGGAGTAGCAAATTTTTCTAAAAACATTATATCATCATTTAAGCAATTATTTATTGTTTTTTTTTCTTCAAATTTCTGAACATTGAGCTAGAGTTGTCCATTTTTTCTAAATTGGTATCCTATGCTACGTTTTGTTGAATAATTACATAATTTTGATACATTTCTTTTAATGTTTAATAAATTTTTATTCGTTTAAACAATCCTAATTTGCTCAATCAGTTTGTTTACAATAACTAAATAGTGTATTACATCACTGTTTAGTGTATACAAAGAATAGATGACCTACCTTTTAATTGTTTAAGCAAATATAACTTGTTAAAATAATTACTTTTTGAAAAATACTGTTAAATCGTATTTTCTGAGTTAAACATAATATTCAATAATATCGAGGACTAGTAAATTCTGCTGAAATCTTAATGTTATTGTTTTTGCAATTAATTATTGAAAAAAAAAATTATGTCAAATTAAGTATGGATGGGTTACATCAAGAAAACAACGTAAACAACAAACAGAAAACAACTCCTACAAAAAATTGCCTAGAATAACAATGTAGAAGAAGTGGAAATCTCTGCCTCAATTTTAAAAATTTTGAAAATAGACAATAAATAATTGTTTAAATAATTATACAATATTTTTAGAACAATTTTCTATTCCAAACAATGACAAACAATTACATTTCAATAATAAAATACGATTCTTTTCTACATTTGTTGGGATTAAATAATTGTTTAAATAATTTGCATTCGCTTAAACTATTGAAAATTGTTTTAAAAGTCATGGGAAATTCCATACTATTCCCATTTAAAACATTCCAATTCTGGGTGCATGATCTTTTTCAGGATTTTTGTCGTGTAATCAGAGAAGAGAGAATACACGTATATCCATTATTTTTACGGGCCATATTTATAACATCCTTGCATTTGCTTCTGTCTTTCCATAAAGACCACACTAAATCATCCGTTAATAATGATCACCTCTTACAATCAACATTAGAGTGTTATTGGGGTGTTATATCCATAAATTGAACGGATTAACCGATGTTCTTTCTTTTTTTAATCATCTTATCGTTATGTAATGAACCGAATGCGCAGTATTAAAATTAAATCCCTTAATATTTGCTAATTTCTTATTTCTTTCAAACTACTGTAATCTCTAACAATAGAAAAGTTGAGTGAAGCATGAGAGGCACTCAATCTAAATACTAGGCTCGATCCTAGGTTTAAAATGTTTTAAGTAGGCAGTGTATAGATGTCCGGTGCCGGGCGCTTGGTTCGTATCCGGTGGATTGCTCTGATTGGTTACACGGCAGAGGGCGGGGTCCGCCGGACAGCAACATCAAATTCGACATTTGACTTACTTACTGCTTATTTTCTTGAGAAGTGCATGAGGCATAACCTGCAAATTAAAATTTTTTCACACACTTGAATATGTAATTGTTTATTGAAAATGGGTTATTTGGTGTTTTCTATTTTATCTTTCCATATACATTTACTTTATCATTGTTTGATTACGAAGAACATTTTCATATTGATCTATTTGTAGGAGTTATTGCTAGTTATTACTTTAGAAGTGTATAAATTACTGATTAGTATCACGAATTGTATTCATTGTAGAGAATATTTGTAGAAATACAGGAAGCCACGTTAATGATAAACATTAAATTTAAAATTATAATTGTTGTTACAATTGTTTATAGAAATCAGTTGAAAATATCAACAATGTATAAAAAACTCTCAGTTCGTTCATGTTTCTCCAAATCAAATTTCTCAAAACTGGAGAGACCATTTTAACCATTTTTTAACACTTATTTGACACTAGAGTTTATTAACGGAAATAATTCATACTGAATTGCGGGTGGATGAATTTCTTATAGAAACACAATTTTATTTGGAGAAATATGATCAACAAATTGAGAGTTTTTTATACGTTGTTTATAATTTCGACTTATTTTCATACACAATTGTAAAAATAATAAACATATCCTACCGGATAATACAATATCCTAATCCGCAGATTAATTTGCTCATTAAATTTTTTTAAATTATGAATTGTTGTAACAGCAAAGTATTATATCAAAGACACACTGTTTATTACTGATTGTTTATTATAAAAAAATCACTATAGAGAGCTACTAGGAAGAAATTAGGAATTTATTTATTTGAAAAAACGAAATCTATATGTTAAAAAATGGCAAAACAATGAGTTTATTTAATTTGCCCAAGTAAATGGATTTTTTTCTTCAAATTTCCACTTTGAAACATACATCTGAAGTAGCTATATATCAATCTTACTAAATATCTAGCTTTTGTTGATTTATTTATTCATAAAAATTGTAAACAATTTTTCAAATATCTGATACTGCTGGAAATCATTCAACATAAATTTCAGCACCAATTCTGTGTATCTTTGCATGAATTGGATAAATTCCTACACAATGGCATCTTCGAATTTAAAAAAAATATATAAACTTTCATTGTAAATAAAAAAATTAAGCAGTTTTTTACAAATATGCCTCTACTAGTTTGCTAGAAATTGCATAAGCTTTAATTTAAAAAAAATCAAATTGAATGACAATTCTTTGTTTAAAACCGTTGAAGTGAAAATAAAAAATGTTGATTCTTGAAACTCACCTTGTTCGTTTGATGTCTTTTCCATTTGATCGAAAGGCTTTACCTACATTATTACAAGCAAATTTAATCTCCTAATAAATAAGATTTAGATTGATATATTTATTCACTCTTGACTTTCCGATCGTGCGGCTGTCTCTTTTCGACTACTTAAAAAACATTTCTTTTTGTAATTGTGAAGCGCAAGTTCCACATCTTTAAAAGATGTAAAACGGTCACCGGTCTTGAAGGGAATTTCTATGCGTACATGAAAATAGTATAAATTAATGGCATGCACGTCAGAAGAAGAAGTCAGAAGAATCTACCGGATACGAACCTAGCGCCCGGTATCGTCGAAAAAATGACACTCTACACGGAGAGAGAAATTGGCCTCCTAACCTCCCGAGGCTAGCAGAGCTGCCAGATCGTTGATGGAAATTACCCCCACCATACCTACGAGGGTAGTTCAATAAGTCCTCAGAATGACCAACATATGGCGCGCGAATCGCTCCAAATCATCTGTTTTCAGTCAGCACCACTCCCGTCTAGATATATGGTGCAGTCACAGTCCACATCTTCTGAGTTTACGTATTTGTATAACCGATTGAAAAAAAAATTGTTCATTAAGAAAAATGGAAAAAAAACGAGTTCAGAGCGGTAATCAAACGTTTTCATTTAAAGGGTTTAACTCCATATGAGATAAAAAATGAATTGGACTCAGTTCA
>NC_046660.1:124808771-124826449 GCF_010883055.1 Belonocnema kinseyi | reverse complement strand
TTTTCGGCTTACATACGAACTCACAGTGGTAATCATGCACTTTCTGTTTTGCGGCTCCTAAACGGTAGGTATGGTGGGGGTAATTTCCATCCACGATCTGGCAGCTCTGAGCATTGGTTGCTTATGGCGCTTGGCTTGCTAACTTACCACAAATACTGCTTTGCTTACGCTCCATGCTTTGAAAACCACGCTTTAAACGGCTTGCGAACCCGACAGAACTGTGATTACCACAGTTAAATCTTAAATGCTTGAACTTCCCGCCATAAAATGCAACCTTACGCTACTACTAACTCTATTTACAACACAAACTGCTATCTATCTATTGGATACCCATTGGACAATGAAACCTAATACTACTGGCTCCAACACTTATTGCGTTTGCCAGATAGGTCACGCTTTTATCCGCAAGGGATGACTAAAACGGTAACCTGGAATCCCCTACAGACCTAGAGCTAAGAAACATCCCCAAAGAAGAAGAAGAAGGAAGATGGAACGACACTACATACGACCCAGAAGTTAGCTATTTTGAAAATTGTACCTTCGATTAAAAATACTGCAATAGTCCTAGCGTATTAGTCGGAAAGAAATTTCAAGTACACAGGCAGATTCCTCACTAACATATCTCTAGGTTTTTTTAAAAACTTGTTTGTAAAAGTTAATTAAAAATACTATTCTAATACATAAAAAGCAGAATGATTATTCTTCGGCCATAAAAATATATTTTTAAACAAAGCTAAAATTAATAAATTTGTATCTAAATACATAGTTTACTTCTTAAACAAAAAGATTAATTTTTAACAAAATACATGAATTTTCACAAAAATATTTAAAATTAAGAAATTTTTAACCTAAAGGTGGGTTCCCGTATGGGCGACTGAAGTCGCGCTACTTAATTTGCGCGATTAGTGATTTTGAAGATTTTGAACACAAAATTTAGAAGCATTCTAAATATTTAGAAAGGCTTGAAATAAATAAAAAATTGTTGTCAAACTTCCCAAGAAAACATAAAATTTGAACAATTAATTTAAAAAATATTTTATAAAGATTACAAAACTTTCAAAATACAGTGTGGAAGATTTTTAGGCAATTTTTTAATTTTGTAGAATTTTCAAAAAATTGAAGGAAAACATCGAGTTCCAAAATAACAACATTCGCATTAAATTAGATTAGATTAAGTAAAGAATAAGTAAATTAAAGTAATATTAAGTAAATTAGATTAGATTAAGAGAATATTTAAAAACCTTTTATAACAAATTTGGATTTATAAATGAATATTTTTAGCTTAAAATTGTTTAAAATTATATCATTTTAAAAATTGATAAACTTTTGGATCGATCCTTCAATTCAACATTTTGTCTCAATTTTTTTTCTTTGTTGATTGAAAAAGCTTTTTTGGTAAAAAATTTAACCCTTTGATTAAAATCAATATTATTATTATTTGTTTAAAATAGCATGCTTTGATTAAGGTTTGAGATGATTAAAAGAAAACAGAAGTGCCAGTAGTAAAGCATCTAGATTCGGTATTATACCAAACATGTTATTTTCAAAAGAAAAAATTATTTAATTATTTTCAAATTTTAGCAAATTCAGTTTCAACGTTTTTTTCAACACTTAAGCAAATGCAATTTTCTGTGTTGGACTCTGTTAAAAGTTTATATTTTGCTTTACATGTGTTAAGATAATATTTTAAAGTAACTTTCGTAAAAAAAAAATTGGACAAGAAATAAAAAATGATTATGTTTCTTAATGAGTATTAAGATGATATTATTTTTCAAAAATAAAAGAAATACTACTTATCCTACAAAAAAGTTATTCCTGAAAAATTTGCTATTCTTTTGTAAGTGCACAATTATCGTCAATCTATCTCTTTTCGTATCCTGCTCTGTTTTCCACAAAATGGAGTTATTGTTTTTTCATTTTTTTTTTGCAAAAAAATGTGAATTTTCGATTTTTTTTAGCATTTTCAAATATTAAAAGTAAGTGGTCGCAACAATTTTAAAATGCTCTAGCTGGCTCTACCTTTTTAAAATTTCTTCCAAAAAAGCTGGCTAACGAACTCGTCCTTTCTTTTCATATCCTTACAAAGTATGCCAAAGGGGAATCCAATTGAATAATTCCTTCAAATTTTACCGTGTTTACATACTACAACGACAACAACGACAGACAGACTCCGACGTAAAAACTATTTTCTCTGGCCCAGGGAGTCTCAAAATGTTGACATTTGATGGAATCCGCGAAAGTCATTTTTCACATAAAAAAGGTTAAAATTTCAGGGATTTTTTCGAAAGCGTGCTTAATTTTCTTTTTATCTTGCGATATAAAATTGAATAACAATGATTTTTCATTTATAAAAGTCGGTGTATATTACTGTATTTAACTATGTTGTTAGAAACTTTTTTTTTTAATTAGTTAATTAATTAGCAATATTTATCTATTCAAATGAAATATGTCTAAATACCTTGTTTTTTTGCTTTGCTGATATTGCTAGCCCACTTTTTTTTCATTTTTGGTTCTTTTTCTTCCTCCAGTTGGAGTTTCTGGCAAACTTGATGACATTTACTTATTTAATTAAACACTTTCAATATTTAGACTATATTAACTTAGGAATCAAATTCAATGTTCCCTATATTTTAAGAGACGTATGAGTTTTCCAAGTTAATATTAAAAACAATCTGATGTGCAACATCCAGTGATCAGTTGAAGACTAACTGATCTGTTTTATTTTTGAAATAGATTTAGCCAAATTGCAAGACAGGTGTGCATAGGTTTGTTTTTAAAATTCATGTTCAAGGTCGCTTACGGGTTAAGCCTAATATAGGTGTACACATTAGGTGTACATAAGAGAACCCTACTTTTAAATCTAAAGAAAACGGAAAAATACATTGAAAATTACATAAAATTCATGAATATTTTGTTAACTTATTTTTGTTTAACTGTTATTCACTAAAAAATTGCACAATATCATATTTTAAGCAACAACTCACTAGCGAGAGAACGTGACACAGTGGAAGGTCTCAGAGTACATAGTACGCTCAAAGACTCCAGCGTAGACGTTCACTAAAATCATAACTACTCCTGAACTATCAAATATTTTGATCTAAAACTTTCCAGAAAACTTTATTACACCTTTCTCCGCATTTTGCTAAACGAAACGCTGGAAGTTACAAAGGTTCGATTCGCGCCGAACATCAGAAAAAAATTAATAACAATTTGTGAATATAACAGTTTTGAATTCCCATTACATTGACAATCGAAGGACATCCTAAAGCACATTCCCTGAAATTTTCTTTTAAAAATTTCAAAAACTGAAGCACTGAGCACGAGTTGAAGTGAAAAATGGATTGAAATCGACTTTTTCAAAAAAGTATTTTTTTTGGCTTTATTTCGAAAACTACAAAAGCTACAACTTTTTGTCTAGAGGAAAAAAGATGCGCAATAGTATTTCACGTCCGCGTATGCCCTTTAAAAATTTGAAATTGAAAATTTGTTTTGAAGCCTCCAGGGGACTTCCTTTTCGCTCAGGAAAATTTTATGTGTGGTTATTGAATCCGGAGTCTCAATTCACTTTTTTTGTTTTTTAGTTGAAAATTCATCTTTTTGGCATAAAGTTAATCTGTTCGAGTTGTTGAGTCAGAATCCTATAGTTGAAAGCAGGACGCAGCTTCCCATAGAGTGATAGAAAAGTGAAACAGGCACATTCGAGGGATCTGTTCACATTATTGGATGTAAACATTCCTAGCGATAAAGTTGCAGCAATCGTGTCGAATTCGAGTGGAGCTCGTTTATGGCTTTTAGCATTTATTTAATCTTCAAACATTGTAATTACTTAAACAATTTTCATAAATGGCTCTTCTTTAAAGAATACGTTTAATTTATTATGTTGCGTTGTAAATATACAAGAACTATTACTTATTTAAGCAATTTTAATTTAAAAATAAAGATTTTGACTTTTTTATACGAATGAATTTGTTCACGGAGTCAACTCACTCTTTTTTATGTTGCTTTACAAAAGAACTATTAATTATTTTAACCATTTTAATCAACTAATTAAGAGTATACCCTTTTTTCTACAAGTAAATTTGTTTACGGAGTCAAATAGCAATGTCTATCCGATAACTCTTTTCTATGTTGCTTTGCAAATTTCAAGAAACTATTAATTATTTAAACAATTTTAATTTAAAAATTAAGAGTTTTACCTTTATCCAACGAATCAATATGGTTACGGAGTCAACTAAGAATGTCTATCAGATGAATCTTTTCTATATTGCTTTGCAAATTGACCAGAACTATTAATTATCTAAACAATTTTTATTGAAAAATTAAGAGTTTGTCCTTTTTTCTAGAAGTAAATTTGTTTGAGGAGTAAAATAACAATGTCTATCCGATGACTCTTTTCTATGTTGCTTTGTAGATTTACAAGAACTAATGATTATTTCAACAATTTTAATTTAAAAATTAAGAGTTTATCTATTTATCTACAAGTAAATTTAGTTAAGGAGCCACCTAAGAATGTCTATCGAATGACTCTTTTCTATATTGCTTTGCAAATTTAAAAGAACTATTAATTATTTAAACAATTTTAATTTAAAAATGAGGAGTTTGTTCTTTTTCTACAAGTAAATTGGTTTATAGAGTCAACTAAGAATGTCTATCCGATGACTCTTTTCTATATTGCTTTTCAAATTTACAAGAAATAATAATTATTTAAACAATTTTAATTAAAAAATTTAAAGTTTGGCCTTTATCCTACGAATTAATTTATTTTCGAAGTCAACTAAGAATGTCTACCCGATGACTCTTTTGTAGGTTGCTTTACAAATTTACAAGCACTATTAATTACTATTAATTTATTTAAACCCCGAGTTTAGTAGGGTTGTCAAAATTCGAGTACACAACCCGGTCTTTCCTCATATATGGTACCCATGCAAAGTCGTGTATAAATAGAAGTTATTAAAGTAAAAATGATTATCCTGGCATTTTCTTTAACTTAATTTCCAAATAGAATAATTACAAGTAAATCAGTGGGTCGCGCGCGCAGCGCGCGTAAGGGCTTCTAGTTTTAGTTGAAAACTCATAAGTTCTGTAGATAAATTATTTTTTTTAACTGAAAATTTTAATATTCCATTTGTGGTTGAAAATTGATCTTCCTTAGTTCGAAATTCAACTATTTGGTAGCAACATTGTCCTCTTCAGTTAAAAATTCATATATTGTTTGGAAAACCTGTTTTTTTGTAGAAAATTAAGCTTTTTGTTTTAAAATTAATCTTCTTGTTTTAAAATTGACTTTTTGGTTCAAAATTAAACTATTCCAGTTTAAAGTTACACCCTTTTTTTAAAATTTCATCTTTTTGATTTAAAATTGATCTATTCAACTTATATATCCAATCATTTTAGTTAAAAATTAATCTCTTTGGTCGAAGATTCAATTATTCTAATGAAAGGTTCATAGTTTTCGTTGAAAAATCATTAATTTGTTTGAAAATGTAACTATTTAAACAAAAATTTGTTTTGGTTGAAATATACAGTAAGGACAAGATTATTGTAGTCATAGGGTTGTTGCATGTTAAGAAATTGTCCCATTTTGCAACCCGTAATACACCGGAGTTTGGAAAAAGATATTTGTGCAAGAGCCAGTTTTGAATTCCCGCAATTTATTGGTCGCCCGCCATGATGAATTGACATAGGTGCAGTGTTACGGTGGACCAAGTTATAAACGAAATTTGAATTCCCGTATTTAATGTTGTTTTTTGTGGATGTGTGAACTGAGAATTTAATTAACTCATTTTAAGACGATCTCGTATATTTTCGTGATGAAAATTATCTTGTTTTCTTTGCGAGGTTATGGTTTCAATGACAATGAAAAACAAATCGTGTGTCGTGTGCTTGTTTTGACAGTTTCCAAATGCTTATTTAAATACACAATATGCAGAAAAACTGCACGAATCATTCATAAAAGTTCAGTATTTTCTTGACGAAGTCATAAGTTGGAATATTTACAAAAAATCGGAAGTTTTTTATATTCTTATAAATAACATTTTTTTTCAGAATTATTTAGAAGAAAGTGTCAGTGTGAGAGTGGGCAATCTTCGTACAGGGTGTTTGGCGGAACTATTCGTCCTATAAAAAAATTGACACTATACAATTTTTCGGAACACCTAGGGTGCATATTTATGAGTGAAGGTGCGGAGGCAAAAATTGGTCTACACTGTTTATAGGACAACTTTATGACTCATGCGGCCATTGGAAGCCCCCTTTCCAACGCAATTTTTGCGGACTTATTTTATTTCAGTGATTTATTTTCATAGAATTTCAGTAGATGCAATAATATTTTAGTCGATTTTAAAGAATTTGTTCAAGAGAAGTGAGGTATTTCGCAGAGTTTCAAAAATTTCAAGAGATTTGAAATTAGATTTGGAATTCAACTGTAATTTCTATTAGTTTATCCTCAATTGTATTTAATTCTCATCGTTGCATCGAATCGCTCTCATTTTTCTTAAATTTTGTTTAAATTCACTTAAATTTTACTAAAATCAATTTATTTTTATTTTTAAAGTTATTTCAAACTGGCTAAAATTCTTTTAGATTTAACTTTAATTGTTGCATTTTTAGGAAATACCTATTTATTATTAAAAATTCGACTGATTGGTTGATAGTTTGACCCTCATCTTAAAAATTAATTTTTAATCATTTTTTTAAAATGAAAACTAAACTGCTTAGTTGTTTATTTTTCTTTGAAATTCAACAATGTGGTAGAAAATTCAACTTTCTGTTAAAGATTTTTATTTCCTATTCAAAATTAATTAATTTTCTAATGAAAATTTACTTAATTTTGGTTAACAATATATTTTTGGAGTTTATAAATTCAACTATTTAGTTTAAAATTGATATAGTTTGTTGAAAATTCGTTCTTTTTGATAAGTAATTAATTTTCTTGGTTGAAAATTTTAGAGATTATTTAAAATTTAATGTAACTTATTAAAATTTCTTTTTCATGTCAAAAAGTGACTTTTTAACTAAAAATTTAACTTCACCATTAAAAATTAACTTTTTGTTCAAATTTCATTTTTATTATTGAAAAGTCCACTATTTAGTGTAGACAATTCGTTATTTTGTCTTTAAAATTTATCTGTTTTGTAAAATATTCTCTTTCCATTTTATTCAATTTTTGTTTTTAATCGAAAATCTATCCAATTTTTTTTTTCGTCCCAGGTAAATATTTCAGTTACAAGATATTTAAACAAATTTCACGAGATTTTATAAGCTTTTATAAGCAATTCAAAAAAGATTTTAATTTAAAATCAAACAGGCTTGAATTCGGGCAAAAAATCTTCACCAAAACAGATGAATGTTCTATTAAGGGCATATGATACTTACAGTTTCCTCGGCTTTTTTTCCAAAAAAATGAAAATTTTTTAAAACTGAATTCGGAGATGCTATGAAATATCATAAGGGACGTCCCTGGACTCTTTTTTGAGGAATAATAACAAAACAAATTTATTGTGAAAAATACATATTTTATGCATATGCATTGTTTTGAGGTTACGTCGTTTTTCATCTCTGCCTTTCCGATAATCTGGAAATTATTTATGAAATAAACTTTTTTGATTGCCTGCAAACAAGGTTAGTTCCGAGAGATTAGTTATTATGTTTATTTGTAAGTCCAAAGTTTTCGGCCAAAAATATACATAACCTCGAAATATACACGCACGTTGTTAGCAATATCAAAAAATTTTTGAAAGAGAACACCAAAAAAGTATGCGGGGACGTCCGTTAGCATTTTCGCTATAATTTTCCAGATTTTGAAGGCAAAATATTTCTTAACCTAGGAAAAAACCCGGGGGAATCTAACACTGAAAAAATCGATACTATTTCCTAAGCGGTATGCAAATTAATCACATTTTGCTAAATTAAAACTTTTTTTAATTAACCCACAAAAAAAGTGTGTGAGGACGTCCGTTAGCATGTTCGCTATCATTTCCCAAATTTTTAAGATAAAATATTTATTATTCTAGAAAAAAAGCCGAGGTAATATGAACTGGTAAAATTGACAATTTTGTAAGTATCACATGCCCTAAAAATAGTTGAATTTTAAGGAACAAAAAATGAGAATTTTTTGAAACAAAAGATATAAATTTGGAAATGAAAAAGAGGATTTCTGAACCAAGAAAGGAGAAAAAATCCACTGATATGAATTTTCAAGCTAAGAAGACGAGTTTTCAACAAAACAACTGGATTTTCAAACTGAAGATATAAGTTTTTTTTAAAGTTACTTTTCAACCAAATAGTTGAACTTTCTTATAAAATAGAGAAATTTTCAATAACGGACATCAAGTATGAACCAAAATATATGAATTCTTGACGAAAAATATAATAGTTGATATTATTTCAATCAAAAAGATCTTAATTTTTAATAAAAAAATAGTGTATTTACATTCAACCAAGAAAGACGTATTTTCAAACAATTAACTGAATTTAAGCAAAAAAAAATATTTTTTTGCAAAAAGATACAAATTTTGAAACGAAAAAGCCGAATTTCAAACCAAAAAAAAGAAGTTCATTCTACGAAAGCTCATTCTACGGAAAATGAATAATACATGAAGTGAATACAATGAAATCAATTTTCAGGAGTAACAAGTTTCTTTGTTTAAAATACGCACCACCACATCTAGTATAGAATTCACGAGTAGACTTTAATCCTTCCTCATGTTCAATTTTGAATTGGTTTTTTTTCAATGCTTCCCAGAAGCCAGGATTTCTTTATTGTCTCTTTCACGGAAGGGTGCCTAGTGCTGAAACAATTTGAAATTTCCGGGGCTTTCCCGACCACAATTCTTTCCCTGATCAATTTAAAGATTTGTTTTGAATTTTTCCCCAAATCAATGTATAAAAATGGAAAATTTAGCATAATATACATATACAAAATCAAAATTTTGACACCATCCGTTAAGTTTTCCTATCTTGAATAGTTTAAAAGCAAGAATCGATCCAGAGACCCTCCCCCTAACCCCCGGGGGCCACGCTCTCGATATTTGAGTACCTAAGCCATATTAATTTTCTTGAAAAATTGAAACAGCCTGATTATGAAACCCTATTTTTAGCTTTGTGTTTAATTTTTTATCCATGTATCCCCCTTTTGTTAGAGTCTGTCAGTTTTAATGCCTTCCAATCCTCAGTGGGCACCGGCTCATCCTTGAGAGATCCTTAGAATGGGCCTCCATGTCATGTGAATTAACGTCTTTAAGACAGCTTTTGGACATTTTCATTTCTTTAAAAGATGTTCAAGACGTATGTCAAAAGTCGTATATAGGACAAGTTTAGGACGTATGTGGCCAATGGGAACCCCCTAACTAAGGCAATTTTTGCTGACTTATTTTATTTCCTTGCTTGGTGCAGGGATAGGCTTTTATTTAGGGTAGGTTGACTTTTAGAAAAGTAGTTAACATTTCAACTCTTTGTTTGAACATTACTTTTATAGACAAAAAGGACCCCGCACTAAATGTATGGGAAAATGGCTTTCGGTGGATTTAGCTGAAACTTTGTAATTTTTAAGGTTATAAGTGCCGGATGAAATATCCGTAAAAAAAATCCAAAAAAATGGACAGTTTTAGCGCTATGCAGCACTAAGCGCTCAAGATCAGTGAATAAAACGAATTAAAACAGATTTTGTTACAAAAGCGATGTCAACATAGAAATCACGGTTCAGATCGTGATCTGTCATATTTTCGCCTACACCGTTGACTCATATAGCGCGCTTCTCAAAACGATCAAATGCTAAGCGCCCAAGATTTTAACTTGACTAATTAATCACTTCTTTAAAGGCAGAAATGGTACCCAAATTAACATTAGTAACTAGTGCGCTCATTCCGATAATAACAGTGTTCCCTTCGCAAATGGGCCGCAAGCTAAGCACCAATGATCAGCGAATAGAACCAATCCCAGTAGCTTTTGCGAAATATTAAACTATTTCTGGCTCTTAATTCGGGTTCGCTTGTTTGCCTGCCTGTTTGTGTAAGAACATTCAGTCTTAAACAGCCTGGGTCACGTTAGAACTCCTCTATCTCATTGCGAATCGATTGATTGCAATTGAGACATATCCTACTCTCATCGGCGACTTCAAGTGGTGGTCTTCGAAGTTGAAGGCGTCTAAAAATTGCAATGTTTTGCTTATCAGGATTATTTTTTCCATCAATTCGAGTCATTTTTCCTGGTTGATTAAACATAGCAATTAACTCGAACTCTGAATGCCATTTTTTAAACCATAGGAGAAACAAGCTCTTATGGTCTTGAAAGGCAGAGGAATGTATTAATAAAACGAAATAAAAATTCAGAAACAACAAAATAAAACAAATAAACACAAGAAACTAAACTCAAAAAGAGAATAAGAAATACAAAACAATTAATACAGAAGGGAACCGATAGGAATTTTTTTCCTAAGCTTACCAATAAAATTACTATCCGCTATCGAGACCTTTCACAAAAGAAATGTTTGCTTTTTGCTTTAAAAAGTGACAGTCGTTCATCATGCAGCATTCACTCATTATTTCCATCGACGACGGTATGTTTGTCTGTCATTTCGTTTGTGAAAGTTCTTTGAAAATGTGATTTCTTAGTCAAGTGAAAATTTTCTGCGCTTAGCGTTCGGCCCTCTGGCGAAGGGTACACTGTTATTATCGATGTGCGCACTAATTACTAATGTTACTTTGGATACTATTTCTGTCTTTAAAAAAGTAATTACTTAGTCAAGTTCAAATCTTGGCCGCTTAGCGTTTGATCGTTTCGAGAAGCGCGCAATATAACTCATTGGTTTGGCTTAACATATTACTGACTACTATCTGATGCGTGATTCTTATAGTGACATCGCTTTTGTCGCTAAAGTTACTACGATTGGTTTTATTCGCTAATCTTGAGCCCTTAGCGTTCAACCCTCTTGCAAAGCGTAGAATGTTATTATCAGTATGTGCGCACTAGTTACTAATGTTACTTTGGGTACCATTTCTGTCTTTTGAGAAGTGATTAATTAGTCAAGTTAAAATCTTGGGCGCTTAGCGTTTGATTGTTTTGAGAAGCGCGCTGTATGAGTCAACGGTGTAGGCGAAAATATGACAGACCACGATCTGAACCGTGATTTCTATGTTGACATCGCTTTTGTAACAAAATCTGTTGTAATTGTAATTGTTGTTGTGGGGTTCTTTAACTATTCAAGTTTTGATTATCAAATTATCTTTTTTTGTTGAAAACTCATCTTTCCGGTTTAAAATTAATCTATTTCAGTTGAAAATTCATTATTTCAGTTAAAAGTGCTTCCCATCTGTTGAATTTGGTTGTTGTTGTTTTTTTTTTTTGTAATTTGTAATTTTCTTTTAACTAATAATGTGACCGCATTCAAATCGAAACAGATATTTTCGAGGACTGGCCTGTTTGTTCGCAGGTAATAACCGGTAACCCGTCAGTGCAAAAAAGGCTAGAGGTTGAAGTCTTGAGGGCGGGCGTCATCTACTCCTCTATTCCGTTTATTCCGAAACGGTATCCACTCAGAAATCAGACTATTCTACTTATACCTGAGTTCACGATACCCCCCACCCCCTCCGAGATGGAGAAAACTGAAGGAACTACGGAATTGTATAATAATTGTAAACGTGGTGTTGCACAATCAAAACTGTTTTGTCCCAAAGTCTTCAAGCAGAGATGATATGATCGAGAATCACTCACTTTTTGTTGATAAAAAATATGCAGATTAAAAAAAAAATTTTAGAGAAGCCTGCATTAAGAAATACTATAATATTTCATATTCCATAAACAAAAATACAATTTTATCATTATTTTAAGCGTGGTTTAGCACAAACGAAACTGGTTTGTTCCTAATTCTTGAAGCAGAGAGGATATGATCGAGAATCACTCACTTTTTGTTCATAAAAAATATGTCGATTTCAAAAGAACATTATTTTAAGGTGAAACGGTAACTTCCTCCAAATAGTTTCAGCAAAACCACTCGCAAAATAATGCATTAATTCAAATTTTGTTTTTTGCATTGTTAAAAGTAAATCGAAATCTATTTCGGGCTTCTCTTCAAAATTCATTTTTTTCATTTTTTTTAAATTTTTATCAACAAAATCTCAGATTATCTAATTCCGAAAATTTTGGATGTTAAAAATGGGAGAAGCCCGCCATGCGGAAAGTAATAATAAACATAATATCAATAAAAAAATATTAAATTATTTATTTATTTAAACAAGGTTTTGCTGAAAACAAAGTAAAATAAACCAGGAAAAATTCTGCGGAAATCGGTTTTTTAGTTCCCGGCTTTATCGCCAGTGGTCACTACTGATCTATTCTTGACTTGAGACTATCCTTGCGAAAACTGCAATGTCGGTAACATTGGAGAACTTATACCTGCGTATACCTCAGAGCGAGACGAAGCCCTTGCTTATGACTCATTATTTGAGAAAATATAAAATTATAATAAAGATATTGCTGAATTTCCAATGTTTTTGAAGTATTTTGAATTAATACAGCGGAAAAATATACTAATTTCACCATTTATTCCAGATCAAATAATGTGAGATTCTTTCAGAATGGTTTTCATTCTGCCAAACCTCTTAAAAAATAATGCAAAAATTGCAATTTCGAAGTCGGGCTTCTTTCGAAATCAAATTATATCCGAAACTACACTTTTAGTATTTATTACATAAAATGGAAGTGATTATTGAGCAATTTATCGCTTGGTAGATATCGATAAAAAAGGTGTTTTTTTCTACCAAAACACTAGCAAAATAATGCAAAATTTGCACTTTTGTTTATTTAATATTGATTGATATTTTTTTATATTTGGCGGGCTTCTCTCAAAACTAAATTATATTCGAAACTACACTTTTAATATCAATAAAATAAAAGTGATTATTAATCAATTTACATTTCGGTAGATTTCGGTAAAAAAGTGTTTTTTTCTACCAAAACATTCGAAAAATAATGCAAAATTTGCACTATTGTTTATTTAATATCGATTGATATACTTTTATATTTGGCAGGCTTCTCTCGAAATAAAAATATATCCCAAACTACAGTTTTAATATAAATAAAATAAAAGTGATTATAAATCAATTTATCCTTCCGTGGATTTCAGTAAAAAAAGTGTTTTTTTTTCTAATGAAACACTCGAAAAATAATGAAAATTTGCAGTTTTGCTTATTTAATATTCGATTGATATACTTTTACATTTAGCGGGCTTTTTTTGATATCAAATTATATTCGAAACTACACTTTTAATATAACTAAAATAGAAGTGATTATTAATCAATTTATCTTTCAGTAGATTTCCTTAAAAAAGTGTTTTTTTTCTACCAAAACACTCGAAAAATAATGCAAAGTTTGAACTTTTGTTAATTAAAAATTTTTTTGAATTCCAGGAATTAGAAAATTGACGACAATTAAAAATTCTCCAATTTCAAAATTCCTAAATAGTAAAACTTCCTATACAGCTTATGATATTACTGAATTTGAAAAAGAAGCAATCAACGTTTTTCTTCTCTTGCCTTTTTTCATATGATGTGTTATTTGGCTTAAAATGTTCATTTCAGTTTGTTTTTTGGATTTTGAAAATGTTCTAACTCTGATCATTTTCTTTTTACAGAAAAAAGTCATAGAAATACATTGTTTGAGTTTTTGATTATTATGAATCACCGTACATGGAATTTTGAAATTTTTAAAAAATTTGGTTTCAAAAAGTTTTGATACGATCAAATTTTGAGTTTTCAACTTTTCGATTAAATTAAAAAAGTTGTTATGATCACCTTGTAGGGCTGTCAAAAATCAACATTTTTCTTTCCTCGACTTTTTTTCATAGCATGCGTTGTTTGGATTAAAATGTGCATTTGAATTCGCTTTTTTTTGGATTTGGAAAATTTTCTAACTCTGATAATTTTCTTTTTATAGAAAAAAGTCATAAGGATAAATTGTTTGAGTTTCTGAGTACTATGAATAACCGTTCATAGAACTTCGAAATCTTGAAAAATGGGTTTCAAACATTTTGAAAACGTGCTCACACTTTGAATTTTGATCCAAAATAGCTGGGTTACGAACTTGTTCTTTCTTTTTAGACCTTAAAAAAGTGTGCCAAAGCAGAATCCAATCTGATAAATTTTTCGAAAGTTATCGTGCCTACAGAATACAGACAGACAGACGAACACCTTCGTAAAAATAGTTTTTTCTGACTCAGTAGGTCTCAAAACGTGGAGATTTGATGAAAACCGACAAAATGAAATTTTACATAAAACCAATACCTTCTCATTAGGATGAGAATGTAAAAAGACCATTACATACGAAATCGCTCTCATTTCGATTATATGAACAGCAACACATTATTAAATTGAACAAAATTTAATTAAATTGTCGAGTTGGAGGAATATGAAACTTTCAAATATTTTAGATTTTAGCTTTACGATTTTTCACAGTGATAAATTGAAAAATTACCAAAAAAACGTTTTTTGTTCATAAAATCAGATTTTGTGGGCACATAGAAAATTTATAAACACAATTTTATCAACTTAATTTTTTTTCTTATTGGATGCGAATACATTATTTGATATTTCAGGTGCATATTGTGTAGAAGAGATATTTGTCAATTTGCTATATTTCCCTTCAGCTGAGCAGGTAAGCCGAGAAACATGGTTTGTTAAAAACGGTTGAATATTGTCTGTCTCTCTCGTTGCTAAGTTTCTCTTTCTAACAGGTCAAAAATTTTACCAACCGAATCCTACCAATTTTCGGGTATGAGGTTGTCTTCATATTTGCCAGGGGGCACTAGACTGTATTTCCGATTTTCTTATAGATGCCACTGCAGTCATTGCCGTGCTCAGCCATACCTACCGTTTCGCCTTAAAGAGAAGTCTGCATTAAGAAATCCATATTATAATATTTATATTCGACAAAAAAATGCAATTTTATAACTATTCTAAGCGTGGTTTAGCATAAACGAAACGTTTTTGTCTCAAAATCTTTACGCAGAGTTGAAATGATTGAGAATCACTTACTTTTTGTTGATAAAAAATATGTAAATTAAAAAAAAAAGAATATTTCTTAGAGAAACCTGCCTTGAGAATGATTATAATATTTAATATTCAATAAACAAAAATTCAATTTTATCATTATGCTAAGCGTGGTTTTGCATAAACGAAACTTTTTTGTACAAAATTCTTCACTCAGAGATGATTTGATCGAGAATACATTGTAAAATTATGCTCTTATAATTTGTAATATTTTCCATTGTAAAGAGTTTAGAAACGTACAATCAATTCCGAAATTTAGCGATATGCTAATATTTTATTATTTTCCAAACAAGCAATCATAAGCAGAAGTTTCGTCTTGCTAGAGGCCTAAAGTAATGTCTCCACCTTACCGACATTACAGTTTTTGCGGTGATAGCCTTATATTCGATTTTTATGTTGATTATCAAAAAAATACGTTAAAATATGAATTAATAAGACATTGAACTTAAAATTACGAATTCATTAAATTATAAATGAAGGAAATTAATTATATATTCTTAACTATGAATATCGATCTGTGATACAAGAATAGATCAGCAGTGAGCACTGGCGGTAAATCAAGGAACTGAGAAACTGTTTTTCTACGCTATTTCGCTTGATTTATTTTGTTTTGGTGTGTGCAAAATGGCGGCTAAATAAATTTAAAAATAAATATTTTTCGCTTATAATATATTCATTATTACTTTCCGCATGGCGGACTTCTCGTTATTTGAGAATCGAAAATTTTCGGAATCATATAATCTAACATTTTGTTTAAATCAAAAAATTATTAATAATTTAGATTTAAAAAAAAGCCCGCCATAGATTACGTTTAATCTTTTACAATGCAAAAAAATCATTTCAATTGATGCATTTTTTTGGGAGTGGTTTTGCATATACTGATCGAAGGAAGTTTTTGTTTCACCTTATGTGCAAGTCAGTTAGAAAATACCCGGATTTGCGAGGAACATTTTATGAGTGCTAAGTAAGAAATGTATGCGTGTCGACTGTGACGTTATGTTTGCGAGGTTATCTTTAACATAACTGTAGTAGAGGAATTATTTCTGATTTATATTTATTACAATCATTTGTAATTATTTTGTATAATACAAGCCCTCCAGTTTAAAAATCCTTTTAATTAATTCCAGATTAATAATATATTTAAAACATAAATACCTTGACCAAAAATACAAGTATTTTATTTGAAAATTCTGTTTTTCTTGTGAAAATTTAATATCAAAATGTACATATAACTTTTTCATCTTGGGTTCAAAGTTTATCTTTTTTTGGTTAAAATTTCGTGTATTTTGTTGAAAAACTTGTCTTTTTTATGTAGAAAATTCATCTTTTTGGCCAGGGAATATCAAAAAGTTGTTGGCATAAGGTAGAGATTTGTTTAATTTGTATTTTTGGCTTTTTTGTATCTAGAAAATTTTTGAAATTTCGTGCAGTTTTTTTAGACGTAAATTTTCGTTCTTTGTCATAGGCGACTATAAATTTTGCTTAAAAATTCTTTCAATTAATTCAAGATTCATAATTGTTTTGAAATAGGCTGCTCTTAACCTCAAAATATCAATAAACTGACATCGCATTTTACGTCAGCAATGGAATCTGATAACTTAAATTGAAATTAATAAAACACTTCATACGAATATTCATTAATGTTAATGTTCACGCTCATAGAAAATAAGAAGTTATAACAGTGTAAATATAGTGTTTTGCAGAAATGTGTAATAATTTTAATAATAAAAAAATATAAAAAAATGTTGATAAAGCATTTTTAAAGAAATGCAGTTGAAAATGAATTGATATCTATCATTATTTATCAGTGGGTTGTCAGTTTTGAAATTCACCTAGCTTGCAAATTACCGAAATAAATGCAAATGCGATTTTTTTAGTTTGAACATTTTTATCTTAAAATTCGTGCATTAAAAGAAGTATGATTTGAAAATAGTTAAAAAAATTGTTTGTAATAAATACGTGAAACTGAAAGAAGTGAAAATATTTTTTTATTCATGTTTTCATATAGTAGAGTAGACTCTACGACACTTCTCGTTTTTGAGGCTGTAGGGGAAGCGAACACGAAGTGTCAGAATACCCTCTCTCCTGTGATACGCGAGAGCAACGTGACGCGCGCGCGAATTCAAACGCTCTCAAGCGCCGTATAGATTAAAAAAAAATCCATTTAATCACTAAAAATATTACGAATTTCGTATCACAAGATAATTTAAAATGAGCTCAATTAAGAATTTTTAGATATGTTTATTATTCTTCCACAGTCCTAGAATACATAATTGTTTATTTTTACTTTACAATTTTCTTCCTGGCTTTTACTTTTAACGGGATTGTAAAACTTTTCAGTTGGACCACTTTTCCCCGCGAAATACAATGAGCAAATATAAGTATCCTTGTTTACATCATTTATGCTTTTACTGAATTTCGCGGAATTTTTTATATGCCTTTTAAATGAACCCTTTGGAAGGTCACCCTTTCGAAACATCAAACAGAGTTTTGGAAATCTAATAAAACAATAACTATATTCCAAGTAGGACTTTCAGCGACTGTCACTTTTGCACTTTCCAAAACAGCACTTCTTGTGCGCACGAACCTTTTTTCTTTTCAATGAATTTTCTCCTGGTATATCAGACATTTCTTTTT
>NC_046660.1:124801966-124808671 GCF_010883055.1 Belonocnema kinseyi | reverse complement strand
TTCGTACTTGAAAAGGTCTATTGAACTGCATGCACATCACTTTCAAAGTTTAGATTTTTTTTCAATTTTTGGATATATTGGGTCTTGACATCTCCCGACAATTTTCCCAAACATTCACTCTGCATTTCAAAAAAAAAGAAGAATGTTTAAAAACTACGACAATACATGCAAACTATAGGAGCATCGGGAGGCTGTTATCCACCCGAGGGCCGCTCGGAGCGCGTGACTTCACAAGTGAGAATACTCTATAGGTACCACCCCAGTGTACTGCCCATGCCAGAGATATCCGCGTAATCCCACATCTGGCCGCAGAAAACAAACATTGTGCCAAAGATATTATAAGCATAGATGCGGCAACTCTCTAGTGAACTTATAATAAGTTCTTGGGGTGGCGTCCCATGATTGCAAAATGGCGTTGCGTTTTGCTTAATGCGTCAAATCACTAGACATTATAGCCAATCACAGTGTTTCTCTGAATAACCAGGAGAATATTATTAACTAAAATGTCTAGTGAATTGACGTATTACGCAAAACGTAACGCAAATCTGCAATCATGGGACGCCACCCTGACAACTAAAATAATGCGATTACTTAAAAAGAGATGGAGATATCGCTATCTATTTTTAACCAATAGCAAAGATATTAGGTCCCAGAGACGGCATGCATCAGTGGTCGGGACGGCCGATATATATATATATATATATATATATAAAACTACATTTTCGACTATATCGAGGTGCTGCCCTCTTCAACTTTTCACCGTTTCTATAGCAACCGCGTCCTTCTTGCACGTTAGCGGGCGGGTTGGGGCCGGGGCGCACTCCTAAAGTTGCTAAATTCCAAACCGAACATGATTTTCTGTTTCTCGTTCTCGCCTTCGCCATCACTATAGAAATCTTTGCTATAGTAGAGGCGGTCGGTTGACTCTGTACGGCCTGTGCGCCAAAGACATTATGAACACTGAATTACCTAATTATATTCAAATTAAAGAGAGTCTAAAAATATTCTATTTATTATTATTTAAAAGCCTTCGAAATTGAAAACTTTTTATAATGTGAGGAATTTTAAATTAAAAGGTTTTAATATATTTTCAATTTAAAACATTCAATTTGAGTAATTTTATAAACAGAAATGTCAAGAATTGTATTATTTGAAATTTTTTCATAGATTTGACAAATTAAAAATGCAAGCATTAATATTTGTTAAATTTTGAATTT
This sequence comes from Belonocnema kinseyi, assembly GCF_010883055.1. Classification (NCBI taxonomy): domain Eukaryota; kingdom Metazoa; phylum Arthropoda; class Insecta; order Hymenoptera; family Cynipidae; genus Belonocnema; species Belonocnema kinseyi. The sequence goes on along the minus strand of NC_046660.1, from coordinate 124,807,454 downwards.
GCCTCAAGTATAACCAGATAAATTCAAATTATTTAATTTTGAAAGTTTTAAATTGAAAATTGAAATGCAGAATTCTAAATGTTTGTATTTGGGGATTATCATATTTTGGAGGCCATTAATTTAGGCCTAATCAAGTTATAAGGTTTACATTTGTCAATTTTACGATACTAAACCCATATATTCAAAACCAAATTAAATTTCAATGTTAACATTTTTAATTGATAAAGATTTGATTCTTAAATTCAGAATTTTTTAAATGCTTAAAATTTTTAATTTTACAGACTGAAACCTTTTTTTAAATTTGAATCATCGAGGAAAAAATATTACATTTTAGTAGACACGACTTTTTTTACGTAAAAAAGTTAATTTAGGGAATACCCCATGCGCCAAGGTAAACGATCCTTCAAGAGGGAAAAATGCGTTAAACCAAATCTGCTGTTTGCCTGAAGAAACTCACTATCTTCGTTTTGACGTAAGTCTTCTTTACGTGTACGCTGCAACCCGAAAATGACCCTTACGTCAAACTTTAGAAAGTAACTTTTTCTCCAAGATGGCAGAAATAATCACGGCTTATCACATAAAAAAATTATTTGATAACAAAATTTCGTCACTTATTTATTACATGAAAACATTTGTTACTGTTTACAAGATTGTAGAAGTAAGAAAACAATCTTGATTGGAATATATTGATTTTTAAAGAACAAGAAGCTTTAAGCATTATAACGCTAGGCGTAAATAATTTTTAAATATCTTCCTTTTTAATTTAATAGACTCAATATTAAAGAGGAAGTTTTAATATTGTCAGAGATAAATATTTACTTTAACTTCAAGTACCTAGATGACAGTTTTGACTTATCATATTCAATTGTAATATTTACATTATGCCTAATTGTCTACTGTTCTGTGAATTTCAGTTAGAAGAAAGTTGTCAAAAATACAATAGAGAGGAATTAAACTTCGGTTTTCAATAAAGATCTTTAAAAAGGAGTATATAATTATTGAAAAAATAAGTCTAACAAAAAAGTGCCAGATCATGTATTTTTTAGTTCGATTCATAATTTTATTCAAATATGAAATTCCTTTCAAATTTCTTTTTAATTATGCAAGAAATAAACATTTTTAATATCTTTTCAAATAAAAAAGTCGGATTTTTTTATGATCGCCGTTCTTTTTCTTTAAAAACCTTTTTTTGTTAATGAGGTAATTAATTTATAATGCATAAGCATTTAACATTTTATACGAGAAACTAAAAGTTAATAAAATATTTAAATTATTATAAAATAAATTTACGAACAAATTTAAAAAAGCATGGTTTTTATTAAAGAAAATAATTTTAAATAATTATTTTAGCACAATCAAAAATTTTGAATGGAATTAAATATGCGAACAGTTAAACAAGTGAAATGCAAACAAAAGTTTAATCGATCAACTGGAAAATATAGTTTTCTATACGTGACCGGTGGAGAGAATTTTAAAGTTTCAACTTTTTTTTCTCAATTAATACAAGATAAAGAAATAAAGGAAATTATTAAATGAAACTATATAAAGAACTAAGGAAACTTATATATTTATTACAACTAAAATAAAATAAAAACGACGTCAAATTCTTTTAAAATTATAGACTATTAAAGTACATAATAGTTCTGTGAATTTATAGCATTTCGTTTATATTATTTTTCATGATTGCGGTTTAAAAAATGTAATTACCTCAGATATTAAAACAACAAAAATACGAAAATTATGACAATTTTTATGTCATGTTTTAGTAGTAAATGCTAATAAAAAAAATTGAGCAAACTTAAATTTTTTCTTAAAGTTAGATTTTTGGAGCAGTGAAAATGACATTTTGTAAGATTAAGTTACTTCTTATAACAATTTGAAAAAACCCGGCGGACACAAAATTTGGCGACGTCTTTACGACATCGTTACAACATCTTTACGACAACTTTACGACAACTTTACGACATCCTATGTCCATGTCGTTTCGGTGTCTTTGCGATATCGTAAATACATCGTCAGATCATATGACTTATTTACGATATCGTAAAGAGACCTTAACGACGTGGACATAGGATGTCGTAAAGTTGTCGTAAAGATGTGATAACGATGTTGTAAAAACGTCGCCAAATTTTGTGCCCACTGGGAATGGTTCATATTTATAACATGGTCTTAGCTAAACTGTAGAAGCAAGCCGTAATTTCCTTTGACTTTAGAAAATTCTTCTTACACTTAACAGCTGTTAAAAAACTCATATACCACTAAATTCACAAATATTTAAAAAATGAAACATTTCAGAAGACATTTGGCTAGGTCTATAAGGAAATTTAGGGAAAAAATTTTTTTATGAGTTTTTATAAGGAAATTGCTTTTCAGAACATTTATTTCTTCAACCAAAAAAAAAATAGTAAGGACATATCCAACAACAATTCTGGTTAATTTAACCAGACAGTTTTTTTAGTTTATTTAAATTTAAATAAAACTTAACTGTATCTTCAGATTTACTTTTCTACTAATTTCCAAAAAAATTACAATTTAAATAAAAAATAAACTTTTTAATTCAAATTTGTTATTTCTATTTTATACTAATCTCTTTGCTACATTTTGGGCCTAATTTTGATTTCAAAAAGTCTTTAGAGTTTCCGAATTCTTTCAAGACCTTTTCTACTCAATCAAAATTATTTTTTCATTCACTTGTAAAGTCAAATTATATTATTACCATTTTGGATGTCAAATGCACTATAATTTGGCGCGACTGAATATATGGTTGCCTGTTGCGCCTCTACAAGTATGTGGAGGAATCAATCAGTATATACCGCGCCTCTATAAGTATGTGGCCGAACTAAGAGCAATGTATATATATCAGCTCCATGCATCGCCCCCACTTTTCTGTTTTCTTACGATCCGGAGGGGAATTGTCGGTTAAACTAATCCAACAGACGGCGCCACAAAAAGTAGGTCTGTCTTTTTCATTGAATTGCATTCAGAAAAAGCAAAAATAATAAAAAACTTGATGCTGTTTGCAAATAAACAAAAAAAAATGTATTAAAAAATAAGAGTAACCATTACTAATTATTTAAAAAAAGAAGAAGTCATTAAAATATGTAGTTTAATATGAAGAAAGTTTAATTTTGAGATACATTTTGAAAGCAGTTCGAACTTCATATTTCTATGATTTATTTTGCTGATGTTATTGATTTTATTCTTTATTCTAGTTGAACGAAATTATTTATTGTCGAAATTATTAATGTATCTAATGCAAAAATTAATAATATTAAAGACCTCAATGACAAAAATATCTAAAATATATACATGTTCAGAAGAATTAATAAAAAATAAATGACGAATCTCAAATATAAATATAATAATAATTAAAATATGTAAGACTACATCTTAAGTTACACAGTAAAAAATCTTTGTACCTTTAAAAGCTTAACAATTTTAAGTTTTGAAGAAAATATTTTTTTAAAGTAATAGTAATTGTAATTAAGATGTTTGAAGGAATAATTTGGTAAAAAGTCAATGAAAAGAGTAATAAATGAGAAAATGGATTTAACATTATTTAATATAATGTATATGTTTAATTTCACTTTTTTTGTTCAGCTGGACGCTCTGAAGTTTTGTCTTCTCCATTTGTTTACTAATAATTTTTCTACTCAAAGTATGGAAAAACTTCAATTTTGTACATAACAATTTGTTACGCTTTAATAACTGATCAGGAAAGCTTTATATTGTCTTACATTAATGTTTAGGGACTAATAAAATACAAATAATTTGTATATCGTTCCATTTATTTGTTGCAAACAAATTTTATAAACAAATTAAAAAATAGTCTTATTATTGGTAAATTTTTTTTGTTGCTAAAAGTGCTTCGCATCAATGTAGGAATGACATTTAATGACAAAAATAATTTAAAAGTTTTTAATAACTATCGTTATATACAATTCTTGTGGAAAAATATTAGAATTTGAGATTTAAAAAATTATTATTTCCTTCAAGCGCCAGAAAGACTTCAGGTATTCCTTAAAACAATGAATAATTATTGATATTTGATCAAATATAATAATTAAAATTCTTGTAAACACATTAGATGAACAAATTCAAAATTTTGCTCCTTTCTCATACACATTTTTTTAACACTGGAAATGTTTTAAGCTGTTGGACGAATAACTGCTAGTCACAAAAATATTTGAGAAGTTAACAATAACCATTGTTATAAATAATTCTCGTGACAAAATATTCAAATGTAAGGTTTTATCAAAATGTTTATTTTCTTTTATCGCTACAATGACTACGGATATTCCTAGAAAAATGTATCTTTGATCATATTTAGTGGAATATAACAACTTACACGTTTATAAACAATTTACATAAAAAATTTCCCAATGTTAGCAGTTTCACATATTTTAATTATTATTGTATTTATATTGGATATAAGTGATATATATTTTATTAATTCTCCTGATCATGTATATGTTTTAAATACGTTTGTGATTGAGGTCTTAAATATTATTAATTTTTTCATTAGCTACAGTAATAAATTTAACATTAAACAATTTTTCTTAACTAAAACAAATATTAAAATCAATAATAACAACAAAATAAAATATAGAATTATGAAGTTCGAACTGCTTTTACAATGTATCTCGAAATTAAATTTTATTTAAATTAAACTACATATTTTCATGACTTTTTCTCTTTTTAAATAATTAATAATAGATACTTTTATTTTTTAATATATTTTTTGATTGTTCATTTTCAAACAGCATCAAGTTTATAATTATTTTTGCTTTTTCTTAATGAAATTTATTGAAAAAGTCAGACCTACTTTTTGTGGCGACATCTGTTGAATTAGTTTGACCGACATTTCCCCTCCGGATCGTAAGAAAACTATTAAACTCTATAAATAAGCGTACCGTACTCATGACGGACAGTAGGAGAAAATTCACTTTTTTCGTTCAGCTTACCGCTCCGAACTTTTGTCTTCTCTATTTGTTTATCAATAATTTTTCTACTCAAAGCATGGAAAAACTGAAATTTTGTACATAACAATTTTTTACGCTTTGATAGCTGATCAGGAAAACTTTATATTGTCTAAAATTAATGTTCAGGGACTCAAAAAATACAAATAATTTGTTTATCATTCCACTTATTTGTTGGAAACAAATTTGATAAACAAATTAACAAATAGTCTTATTATCGGTCAAATTTGTTGGTGCTAAAAGTGCTTCACATTAATGTAGGAATTACATTTAATAACAAAAATAATTTAAAAGTTTATAATAACTATTGTTACAAACAATTCTTGTGGCAAAATATTATTATTTGAGATTTTTCAAATTATTATTTCCTTCAAGCGCCAGGAAGACTTTAGGTATTCCATGAAACAATACCAGGTGTATACATATGAAACCGGTATTTTTTCAGGAAAAAAACACATTTATTTCAAGAGAATGATAACAAATATTTTATTCAAAGTATGCGCCCTCGC
>NC_046660.1:124798915-124801866 GCF_010883055.1 Belonocnema kinseyi | reverse complement strand
CACTTTTGAACTTGTTAAACCACTCATTACACTGCGTTCGACCAAGAGCATGCACTCCGTAAGCTTCGACAAGCATTCGGTGAGATCCTATCGCCGATTTACACAAATGAAAACAGAAAATTAATGCTCCCCGCAAATCGTTGTTTCAAGGCACGTATTTCGACATTTTCAAGAGCGAAAAAAATCACGATGTCATATGAAACTTGAAATGTTTGGTATTGGATATTGTTGACAGATGACAATACGCCAATTAGCACAAATGGTAAGTTCCGACAGTGCCTACAAGTGTGCCTACTGGCCGCTAGATGGCAATACCGGTTTCATATGTATACACCTGGTAAATATTTAATAATATTTGATAAAATATAACAATTAAATTTTTTGTAAATACATTAGATAAAGAAATTCAAAATTTTGGTCCTTTCGGATAAAAATTTTTTTTTACACTAGAAATATTTTAAGCTGTTGAGCGAATAACTGCTAGTCACAAAAATGTGTGAGAAGTTAACAATAACCATTGTTATGAATAATTCTCGTGACATAATATTCAAATGTAAGGTTTTATCAAAATTTTTATTTTATAATCGCTACAATGGATACGGATATTCCTAAAAATGTATCTTTGATCATATTTAGTGGAATATAACAACTTACATGTTTATAAACAATTTACATGAAAAATGTCTCAATGTTGGCAGTATCACTCGGAAAAAGTCGGATTTTCAATTGTAATAGATTGGAAATGAGTCATAACACTGCATGCTAAGATTCACTCAATACGAAATCTTTTGATAATAACCCACCGACTTGGCCATCAAAGAAATTTTAAATGTGATAAAATCTTAAGTTTAAATATTTTGTCACAAGAATTGTTAATAATAGTAGTTATTGTTAACTCTTCTAATATTTTCGTCACTAGCAGTCATTCGTCCAATAGCTTAAACATTTCTAGTGCAAAAAAAAATTTGTATGCGAAAGGGCTAACATTTTAAATTTGTTTATCAAATTTGTTTAGAAAAATTTTAATTGTTATATTTTATCAAATATTTTTAAATATTTATTATTTTAAGGCCAAATGATGAGTATAGAAGCTAATCAAGACAGTCCTAAGAGAAATATGTTTTCATCCATATCGAAAAATAAAAGTTTAAATAACACGGACATTTTTGCGGCAAATGTTAATCAATATTAAAGGATCGTTTGTGGCTTTGCAAAGAGTTGGGAGAAGGAAAAAGTTCATTTATGAAAATAATGATTATCGACGGACACATTTAGTCTTTATAGCAGAAGTTGGACTTCTAACTTTCTCTGTAGTATGTCAGACCAATTTTGGTTGTTTTGCCCCACTTTGCTGAATATAAACCTTATAGTTAACCCGTTGACAAAATTGAACATTTTTTGCAGTGTTCCACAGCACGGTCGGTATTTCTCTTACAAAAAAAAAACTTTTTTCATGATACTAATTAGTTAGGACCAGAGACATATTCCTTAGTGCCCTCTATTTAGCGTGCCAAATTTTCAACACGATATCTCCTTCCGTGTGGACGTAAGTTGGGACAGAATAGTACCGATCTAACTTCTACTTCCATTTTCTTAGAAATTTTTTTTCTTCAAAATTTCCTCCGGAACAAAGCAGAGACATGGACTTTATTACCTCCTCTTTCATTTCCTAAACTTTCAGAGCGATCCCTCCTTTCGTTTAGACATAAGTTGGGACAGAAAAATTGAGAACCAGGTTTGGTGATGTGACCCTCTCGTCACATGGCCTTTAGGAATACCTGAAGTCGTTCTGGCCATTGAAGGAAATTATAATTTGAAAAACCTCAAATTCTAATATTTTGACACAAAAATTGCTTATCACAGTGGTTATTATAAACTTTTAAATTATTTTTGTTATTAAATATCATTCCTACATTAATGGGAAGCACTTTTAGCGAAAAAATTTTTTTCACCGATAATAAGTCTTTGTTCATACTTTAACTGAAAAAATTATTAATAAAAAAATAGAGGAGGCGAAATTTTGGAGAGTCAAGATCTATAGAATTGAATGATCTTTAATTTAAAACAGAACAATTCAAATTCGCAAGAAAATTGAAGGCTCTGTACATTTTTGAATGAAAAAAGTACATTTCCTCCAAATGTGCGTCATGAGTACAGTACGGTTGTTTATAGATTTTAATAGATTATAGTATGTTTATTTTAGAAATGAGGTTTGCAATAATATAATTAACTATTGAATTCAAAATCTCCTTTAAATTTTTAAATAAAATTATTAGGGGCTGAATGCAGCGAGAAAAAAGCTTTCAAGATTAAGAAACAAATAAATTATTGAACTGTATAAATGTATATATGATGTTTAGTTCAATTAAAATAAATATATACATTATATTAAATCCATTTGCTCATTTATCATTCGTGTCATTGACTTTCTTTCCAAATGATTCCCTCAAACATTTTAATTACAATTACCACTACTTTTTAAAATTATTTCCTTCAAAATTTGAAATTTTTAAGATTTAAAAAAAACAAAGATTCTTTACCTCGCAACTCAAGTTGTAGTCTTATATATTCTAATTATTATTATATTTATATTGGATATAAGTAATATATTTTTCATTAATTCTTCTGAACATGTATATGTTTTCAATATTTTTGTCATTGAGGTCTTAAATATTATTAATTTTTCATTAGGTACATTAATAATTTCAGCAATAAATAATTTTGTTTAACTTTAACAAATAATAAAATAAATATTATGAGCAAAATAAATAACAAAAATATAAAGTGCGAACTGCTTTCAAAATGTATTTCAAAATTAAAATTTATTCATATTAAACTACATATTTTCCTGACTTTTTCTTTTTTGAAATTATTATTAACAGTTACTCTTATGTTTTCATATATTCTTTTTTGTTTATTTGCAAACAACATCAAGTTTTTTTTTTTTTTTT
>NC_046660.1:124781008-124798815 GCF_010883055.1 Belonocnema kinseyi | reverse complement strand
AGGGGGGAGCTAAGGACCGCTACGACGGTACCGAAACTCCCATCGCCGAAGTCAGAGACGAGAAGCAATCTTGCCCTCGGACGCGTCCGGTTCTCTGGCAAAATTGTACAATTCGCAATTCTGAATAAATTCATTTGGTTAATCTAATATCACAAAATCTATAGTTGTCGGTTCATTTTGTTGCCTAATTATCTGTTTTCAGAAAGAAGAGTTTCATCGAAGGGTTTGGGTTTCTAAACCCTTAATTGCGGTAACGAGCCAACGGAGCCGAACAGAATCTATTTTAATAAATCAACGCGAAATTTTTGAACCTTTAAATTCGGGATAATTCCGCGCCAAATTCGGCTCCGCGTGTTACAACCTATTTTTTGTGGTGCCATCTGTTAGCTTAGTTTGACCGACATTTCTCCTCCGGGTCGAAAGAAAACTACTACTCCATACACAATCACGGTCGAGGCAGGGGCTGATTGCATGTATTCCGTGTTTAATAATGAATACTCACCATATTTTATTATTTATATTTTCAGAATCGTTTTACTTTTGATGCACTCATAAACACATTAAAACACATCATCGCTCAACCTTTGCAACAGCTAACTCACGCATATACACCTACACTGTATCTGCCATTTTTTCATTCAGTGGCCAGTCTCTGTTCTTGTAGTGTCTCTGGTGCAATATAGGATTACACTGGAACAACTATTTTATTATTATACAACTATATATAATTATATTAGTTTTTGCATTATTGGTGCATAAGGTTCGTGAGCGATTTTTGCTGTTTTGTCCCACTTTGATAAATTTAAACATCATAAATAACCCATTGATAACATTGCAAATTGCTTGCAGGCATGGACATAGGAAACAAGGGACTAGGCATGCCATTGCGGGGGTGATGAAATCAGGATGGAGGTCCGCCACCTTTTGATGTCCCGCGACAAACATGGCAGCACCCACATGTTTATATTTTCATGCAGTTTGTTGGCAAAAATGCTCTTGCGCATAATCAAATGGCACATCGTAAGATGGCGGCTCTCCCCACTCATGGAATTCTCCCCCCTCTCGTGGATTGAACCCCGCTCGCCCATGTTAGGATGGCATGCCTAGTCCCGTGTTTCCTATGTCCATGCTTGCAGGGTTTGGCGACAGCACGATCGGTATTTCTCCAAAATAGAAATTAAAAAAAAGAACTTTTTTCACTTTTCTAATTATTTAGGACCAGAGGAAAATTCTTGCATGCCTTCTATTTATCGTGCCAAATTTTTAACACGATATCTCATTCCGTGTGGACGTAAGTTGGGAAAGAAAATTTCCAATGGTATTTTCTTCAAACAAAATTTTTTCTCAAAATTTCCACCGGAACAAATCAGAGACATGGAATTTATTACCTCTTTCATTTCCCAAAGTTTCAGAGCGATACCTCATTTCGTTTAGACGTAAGTTGGGAAAGAAAAATCGAAGACCAGGTTTGGTCACGGGACCCTCTCGTCACATGGCCTTAAGGGTCTTTCGTACCCCATAGGGGCGAGACCACAATTGGTTTGGATCATGGTTTGTTGCCAAGATCTTATAAAAATGGCGTCCCATGATTCCAGAATTGCTTTGCGTATTGCGCAATGCGTTAAATCACTAGACATTTCAGCCAATCACAGTGTTTCTCTGAATAATTAGGAGAATATTATTGGCTAAAATGTTTAGTGAATTGACGCATTACGCAACGCAATTCTGCAATCATGGGACGCCACCCTGAGAAAACCGAAGTTCGAGTCGTGCATTTTCGGCTTAGACACGAACTTGCAGTGGTAATCATGCACCACGCAGTAATAATAAGGAGGTCGATCCTGCTGTACAAAGCGTCTCGAGTTTTGACTGCGGTAACTGTACATTTAGTGCTAGTCTTAGCGTACCTTTTTACGGACGTCAAATTTGATAAACGGATGAATTAATTTGACACATGAAGTTCGTATTTAGGTTCTCAGCCAATCAAATTTGCCGTAAACCAACAAAGCAGCTGAAAATGAATCATATGAAAAATATTAATTCCACGATTAATACAACACAAGGCCCCATGAAAAGGTACCGTTAGACGTTTGCAGCCAATGCTCACAACGAAGGGGACATATGCACTGTGATTTGCTATCTCCTTTTCTTTCACAAGAAGTTGGCGAGTGAGTGCCGTATTGAATGACAACAAAAAATTGAGGTTATGAACCCGTAAAAATTGTCAATCTAGTTTGTCAGTATACGTGCTTATTTATTTGTGTTTTTGCACAGAAATAAGTTAACAAATTAATACCTGGGAAATATAGGTAAGTAATACAGATTTAATTTGAATCATTACATTATATAAAATGTGCATATTATGTGTGTATTAGGTAACAAATTTCTTTGTTTCATGAAAATTAAAAAAAAAATTAAGCTAGGTTTTTATTTTTCAAATTTCCAACGGTTAAGTTTAGTTGACTTTGCAAAAAATGGATATAACCTAAATTTCCGTCGTTTTTATGGTTGTCAAGCACTGGTACTCAGTCATCCACTTCTCGCGGGAGAAAAGGAGATAGTAAAACACAGTACGCATGTCCCCTTCCTTGTGAACATTGGCTTTAAACGTCTAAGTCTGGCAGTAAATGTACAGTTACCACAGTCAGAACGTATGTACGGAGATCGGTCTCCTTTAAGCGGGGCGCACACACATTAGCACAGCGAATAAGCACAAGGCGCAACACACAAGAGAGCACGATTCAACACATACGGATCTACATAGCTACTTCCTATGCACGGAGTTTTAGCGGACTAGTCGTTTTGTTACCTCAAAGTGTGGAGTGAATGCTGTGAATTTTGAAGTTTTTTTTAAGTTAACAACAGGTTCACCTGAACGGAGATTTTTCTCCGAATATATTTACACAACCAAACATTACGGAAAATCAGTTCATGTCGTTTTCATAAAAAACAATTATTTACTTTTATCATAAACGAAATATCCAGAATTTTTAATTCTGTAAAAATCATTCAATTTTAAACCGTCAAACTTTTGCTCTCTCAAGAAGCCTTAGCCTAAACGAAGATTTTTGTCTTTGCTCCAAATCTTTTTACACAACAAAAATTGTGGAACAACTTTCCATGCATTCTTCATGAAAAAGAATGATTTCCTTTTATCATAAACGAAATAAACAGTAATTTTAATAGTGTAAGAATCATTCAATTTTAAACCTTCAAACTTTTGCTCTCTCAAGAAGCCTAAGCCTAAACGAAGATTTTTGTCTTCGCTCCAAATCTTTTTACACAACAATAATTTTGGAACAACTTTCCATATATTCTTCATAAAAAACAAATTTTTACTTTCATCATGAATGAAATGCATGGTAATTGTATTTATATAAAAGTGAATGATTTTTAAACAATTAAAATTTCTATGTATTTCGTTTATGATCAAAGTAAATCATTTTTTGTATGATAATTACATGAACTTTTGTGCTATAATTTTTAATTGTGTAAATACATTCGGAACAAAGGCAAATATTTATTTCTAAAGTTTCAAACATACCTTTAATAATATTTTTTATAAGGAATCCAGCACACCACTTTTTATTTTCCAATTCTAAACTTTCACTTTCAAAACTAAAAAACATTTCCAAAGCAAACGATGCGACATTCAACACTTTTAAATCAAACGAAGCGACACGCGAATAATTTCTGGTTAGAAAATTGAAAATCGTCTGCTCGATCAGGCTGTAGATTGCACAAGATGGCTGCAGACTGCATGAAAGTTCAACATTCCGAACTTTTCAACGCCTTCTGCGCCGTGATGCATGAGAATCACAACGATTGAAATGGAGGCCTGTGATTGGTCGAGAATCTTTTGCACCATGCGTTGTGCACTATGCAATTGTGTGTGCGCCCCGCTTTATTATTACTCCGTGTTCGAAATAAGTCGCAGAGGGAATCTCAATTGTGAATTCCACGGAGTAATAATAAGGAGACCGATCTGCGTATATACGTTCTGACTGTGGTAACTGTACATTTATTGTCAGACTTTCCAATGCTCAAAAGGAATGGAACATGCGCACTGTGATTTGCTATCTCCTTTTCTCCCGCGAGAAGTGTGCGAGTGAGTGCCAGTGCTTCAGAACCACACAACGGCAGAAATTTAGGTTATATAAATTTTTTGCAAAGTCAAGTAAGCTTCACCTTTGGAATTTTTAAAAATTAAAATCTAGCGAGAAAAATAACTTGTTGTGTTCCAAAGTGACAAACATCCTATTGGAACAAAAGTACAAAAGGAATAACTATATTTTCACCTACTCAATTGACAAGATTTACAGAAGCATAACCTCAGTGTTTGTCATTTAACACGGCACTCACTCGCACATTTCTTGCGAGAGAAAAGGAGATAGCTTGTGTATAATTAATTTTTAATTGTAAAATACACCATGCTTTTGGTTACAACTGTTTATAATCTCATTTCAAAGTGGAGTAAATAGAATAATGTGAATTGAAGGGTGGTAATCTAAATAGGCTAATGATATTTTGGCAACTTTACAGGAGAGCGAAAAAACATTCTGTAATATCAAAATCACTATTTGAATATAAAACAAAAGTCCACTTCCGAGCTGAAGTATTACTGATTTGAGGATAAAAAAGTTTTATCAGAAATATTTAGCCAGTTCAGAGGAAAAAGATGTGGACGTTGATAATCTGAAACTGACACTAACCTAAAATTGGAGCAGGAACGACTGCGGATTGAGATGAAAAAATTTAAATTTTAGTTAAAAAATTAAAATAAATACATGCTGCTGAGATTTTCAGTTTGTGAGTGTGGGTGAATAAAGTTTAATGAAAAAAATTAACCAGTTCCGAGAACATCGATAACAATAAGAAAATGCTTTCCAGGTATGGGGACATCATGGAGAATAGCCATAAGGAGACCAAACTAGTAGAACTGAACGTATAGTTAAAAACTTCACGAGCATAGCGTGCCAACCGTACTTATGTTACGAGCGACTAATGGTGTATTTACACGCCTGTCGACTAGCCGTCAGCCAGCACAAAAATAATAAGCGTGAAAGAGATAGAGGGTACTTTTCTTTTAATTTCTCGCTCTCTGTCTCTTTTACTCTTATGAATTTTCGGCTGGCTAGCGACCAGTAAACAGGCATGTAAATACACCATAAATCTCGCTCGTTTCTATACGCAAAGAACGCAACACCTGCTGGCGCGGGATAATTCAATTACTAAAGAGTAATAAAATCAACGTATCAAAGACTTTTTATAGTTTAAATACTAAAAAAAGAACCTTCAATTTGATGTGTTGCAAGAATGCACGAATTCCGCTTTATATTTACTTTCCAGAACGAAACTATAACCAGAAAAGGGCACGTCGAAATCCATTATTATCGTGGGAAATATTGCTATATCTTGGGTCTACGCTAGAGCCTCCCATAAATTAAGAAACGTACCATATTTCCTGCGACTTGTCGAGGAAATGTCGTAAAACCAAAAGTACGCCCAATGTCCAATTGACTATTTTAATCTATGCCCTTCAACCGAGGGTCGAGTTCGAGCTTGAAAATTACATCGTGTAACGAAAAACCGGCCATGTGTTTAGGCTTAACGCGGGGAGATTGGCTCCTGCTCCATAGCTAGACCAAGCAGATCCTTATTCTTCCTGGAAAAATGCGACCACTTGCTGGCTAAAGTGCATTTAACGGGTTGCGCCCAGTGTATATATTCTCATATTCTCGCGCGAATGGAGAGATGTTGAAAGGGAGACCAAAGATCCATGACATGCGTGCGCAGATCCAACTTGGCTTGGAAGAGCGCTTTTCTGGAAAATGGGCATTCTGTTTGGGACCTCTGATTTCTTAACTTCGTCGGAAGAATCAGATCTCTATTCTAACTTGTATCCTGGTTTGAACTTTTATTGGTTGCATTTGAATATATTATCACAAGAGTCAAAACTCACCTATGAGCTCGGCTCGTAACAGACATTGGGGGCCCCTCCGGGATAGTCGTTACGGGAAATTCAAATTAAAATGAAAAGATCAAATAAAAATTTAAAATTAGCGTTCGGCTATCAGATAAAGAAATATAAATAATAATATTGTGCTGTGTCTTAAAATAGGAACAAGTTATATGTGCGGAATTATGAGTAGTGAACAAACTAAAAATTTGGTATCAGGTTTTGTCAATCTAAGAGCTTCTTTGGATTTTAACCGCAATAAAATTCAAATATAAGAAAAGTTTTATAAAAATTGATCTATTAATTGACATCGAGTCCCCTGCTTCAGAAAAAAGTGTCTGCACTATAGTTTCGACGCACCGAGTGAATTGTGAACCCGATACACCAAAATGACGCCAAGTGCTTTAGACTACGATACGAACTAGCAGTTCATAAATGAAAAAATTACTCCGAATGTGGTCGTATTAAATCTAGGAAGTCAATGACGCAAAACCTTTATGGTGAAATATTACATTTTTACTTTTTTAGAAAAACGGAAGGAAGAAATCAAGTTCCCTGGAGCAAACTTAAACCGAGGAACCTTGACTAGATTTTCATGTACTTTGCGGTTACCTGAGGGAGGATTTATAATATTCTTTAGGTCCATATTGTCCATGATATTCGAAAGAGGAAAATAAAAATACTTTGGAATATTTGAAGCTGATTTCGGCCCGTGAGGGGTTACGGCAACGTTGGACGCCCCGTGAAGAGTCAACGCATCGTGGGAAATGCTGAAAACGCTGGAACACCCTGGATTTCGATGCAGCGGATCATCGGTTCGAGAACTGAGGGTTGACTAGAGGACCTTCAAGAACAACATCAAAATAAATAATTAAAAGTGACACCGTGTGAAAGTGAAATTTTGAGTGAATAGTGATTCAATCTTTCTTCTTTCAGGAAAACTTTTCATTCATTTGATAGGACTACTCAAGGTTTGATTCATGATAATCATGTATATTTTAATGAGTTAGATCTGAATTATGCTTCAATAGCGTTTCATCTGTAGATTTATTTTGACTATCAAATTTATGTGTGTATTAGAACCGAACCTATTCCGCGGATTCTGCTGCAAATCCCTTAGTCGTCTCTAGTTCGAACATAAGAAGGGGGCAAGATAAATTTGAAAATTTTGTTGGGTAAACGTTATTTATTTTATTTTTTGACTTATTTGTTTGTTTTTCCGAAAATTAAAATTATGTTATTGTGTATTTGCATAATAAGAACGTCTACACTGTCGCCTTTCAAATGAAAAGTATGAATTCTGTGAAAATTTAAGACTAATATTTATGACATCAAATTGTGAAGAAAAAGGGGTTGGTTTCTTTTATCAGTCGAAAAAATAACGTCGATGAAAACTCTTCCGAAAAAAAAGACCACTAGGGGCAGCAGAACCGCAGGTCCGTCTAAACAAACAAAAAGGTCAAATCGCAGCGAAACAGTTTTTAGTCCACCCCATTCTCGCGTACGTATGGAATATCGCTCGGTGAATCATGTTCACGGAGAATCTTCTTCAAATCCTCGATCACTTAGGGTCGAATGCTATACGTGCGGAAAGAAGGGTCATTTTTCGCGAAATTGTTCTCAAAGGAACCGAGGAACTTCATCCTATAATAATCATAATAAATGGGGTAATACTAAACGCTTTGAAGATAGACAAAGTAGACCAAATTGCGATTATTGCAAGAGCATAGGTCATGCTGCCGATAGATGCTTTCAGCGTAGAACTGAAGATGCTGAAAGCGAATTGGAATCTCTAAAGAAATCAAAGCCCTTTCCGTCTTCTACTAGCTCTGGGAATTCAAACTCGCAATCTGCTCGTCGTCAGAGCGTGACGGCGAGCAAAAGCATCTTGACAGTACGCCAATCCGACGAACCGTGCTCACAGTCTCAGAAAAACGGTCTGTCAGAACCCCTTCGGTAAATATTAAATGCAAAAAATTTCATGACGGGAAGGCAGATATTTTAATAGATACCAGATGCGAATTAAATCTTTTAAAAGAATCGTGCATATCGGGAAAATTACGACGCGATAAAACACAAATTTTTCATCCAACCGGGATAGGAAGTGGCATGATAAAAACTCTTGGATCAATAAAAGTACCCAATAACGGCAGGCAAACTGAATTTAATTTGATACGTAAGGTTTTTCCTATCCCATCTTGCGGAATATTAGGAATGAATAATTTGAGAGCGAATTCACCGACCATGACGTTTTCCGATGAAAAAGTTACATTGAAAGTACAATCCATTAATTTTATACAAAACGACAGAATTCAGCTTCCCGCGCGAACACGAAAATTAATCAATCTATAAGTTAAAAATTCTGATTTGAAAAAAGGATATCTAAGTAAAATTGACGCGGGTACTGGGGGTTTTCTTGGCGAAAATCTGGTTAGACCAGAGAACGGTTTAATCAAAGTATTAAAGTTTAATCAAAGTATTTTTATTGGGGGCGAATAACGCTATAGAGCACAAAATTCGTACGAAGGACGAAATTCCAACTTTTCAGAGGCAATTTTGTCCTGCAGAAGCTCTCAATGAGGAGATTTGGAACCAAACAGGTGATTTACTCTGTAGCGAATTCATAGAGGATTCAAATTCTCCATATAACTCACCTGTCTGGATCGTCACTAAAGAGCCCGATTCTGAGAGGTATAAACGCTGGCGCATGGTCAGTGACTATCGTTAGCTTAAAGAGATAAAGATTAGTGACCCGTACCCTTTACCAAATATAACGCACATATTGGACCAATTTGGAGGGGCGAAATATTTCTCGACTTTGGATCTTGCCTCAGGATTCCATCAGGTTAAGATGCATCCTGATTCGAAGGCCAAGACAGCGTTCTCCACTCCTTACGGATATTATCATTTTAATAGAATACCGTTTGCATTGAAGAACGCTCCAGGCACTTTCCAACTTTGACGTAAATTACGACGATTTACCTAACGAAGACCTTGATCCACTCGATCCTACTTTCCAGAACGTTTAAAAGGTGTTGATACTGCAGGATCTACCACCTGTGCCGTTTATTCTCGACTTAATCTCAAATCAGAATAATTATATAATCGAAGAGGGATTTTTGGGTTCAGAAAATTACTTTCTGAAGGAAGATACTAATTGTCTTCAGTCGAAACCATGTAATTTTATCACATAAACCGATTCGTTTGACGAAAGGACGAGCAATATGAAACCGCTAGTGAATTTGATGAGAGCGACCTTATTGATACCGTGAATGAGAATCGCCTAAAAAACGGTAGGCAAAGGTCTGTTGATAATGAGTGCCAAACCTTTCAGTCACAGGGTGGACTCCGTGTAAGGTTGAAGGAGACCATTAGGATGAGGACTCCAAAGCTGGCTGGGGCCATCGGACCGATCAGTGAGGTACACGATGATAATATTTTATATCAAGCCCTTCGGTCAAAAGGTAGACCCCGTGTAAGGTGGAAGGAGCCCGTTAGAATTAGGGCTCCGATACTGGCTGGGGCCATCGGACTGACAGGTAAGATATCTGATAACGGTGTTAGCGGTAGCCGATATGCTCATACTGGAATCAAACGAGACAATGACGAGAAAAGGGGAAATTTTCAATTCACTGACACACCTGACGATAACGAAACCTTTAAACCTTACATACTTTCAGATGATAGCCCTGCCTCCAGAAATAGCTTAGACTCTCGGAACTCGTGCGAACTTTGTAAAAATAAAGCAAGCCAGAATATGAGCTTAATCGAAATAGAAAGATCAATATACGAGCTATGCAAAAATTTAAGTAAACAATACATTTTGGATAGTAAAATGGACGTGGTTCTTCCCTATCACCGGTGTTTTCCTATAGCCGAAAATGAAAAACCCGGCGCGAAAAATAAAAATCATGTTGCGACTGACGAAAACGAAATCGCCAAAGTATTAAGCAAAAATCCTGAAGCAATACGCGAAAATTTAGACGTGATAAAAGAAAATGATGACGCGATTAATGAAAATCAAATCATTTCAGCGAACGATGAAGATGAGCTGCCTTCACCAAATTCCGAAATGTCATGCCTTTAAAATAGTAAGGATAAACTTTACATGCGTCATGATCACTTAGTACAGTTTTTTCCGGCGAAAAACGATCAGCTTGCAATAATTAAAGAATACCATAATTTGGCCGTAGGCGGACATAAAGGCTGCACAAAGACGTATGAGAGAGTGAGGGAACATTTTTATTGGCCCAATATGCGCGATCATATTAGAAAATTTAAACAAGACTGTGAAGAATGTAAGAGGACAAAGTTAGTTCGCGTAAAAACTCGAATGCCCATGCGAATTACGGACACCCCTACTGAAGCGTTTGAGAAGATACAAATCGATATCGTAGGAATTTTACCTGAAACTGAACGTGGAAACAAGTACATTTTGACCATACAGGATAATTTGACAGAATACGCGGACGCTATTCCGCTCATGAATATTGTATCTACTACAATTGCAGTGGCTCTCGCAGAGCATTTTATTACGTGATTCGGGTGCCCTCGCATCATTCAAACTGACCAAGGTAGCAACTTTACTAGCGAAGTAATGGCTACCTTCTGTCGAATTTTCAAAATAAGGTAATTAAAATCAACTGTGTTTCATCCACAATCACTAGGCTCTTTAGAGCGTAGACACCACGTCGTAGTGCAATATTTAAAACAATATTGCGAGAAGAATAATTGGGATGTATGGGTAAGATTCGCAATTTTTTCCTACAACACATCCAAACACGAGGGAACGGGTTTTACCCCACACCAGTTGATTTTTGGGAAGGAAGCAATAATACCTTCCGAATTTGCAAATGAGGAAATACCTTTCACACATAACACGTTACTGAAAACGCTAAATGAAAAACTGATTGAAATACAAAGTCGTGCTCGTGAACGTCTTCAGCTCGCGAAAGAAAGATCGAAACGATATTACGACGAAAAACAAAACGTCCAAGATTACAAGGTTCACCTGAATGAACTTCGTCCTCAATGTCATAGAGTAAATAGAAAACCGAATCGTGCTTTAGTTTAAGGAGCAGGAATCTACTCAACACTTTTCTCTTAAAATTAAAATTTTTTTCGATTTTTTTCTTTCATATTTTGAATGTATAATATGTTAAAAATATACTGTAAAAAGGAAAAGGGAAAATATTAAATATTTATGGAGATATTGTCAAAAATGTCAGAGTCCGCATACCGTCACTAATCAGGTAATCGGAGCGCTTGGGTCGGAGCAATGTTTCTTACACACTAGGTTTGTATATTTTTTGTCCCATAAATTCTGAGAAGGCTGATTACTACGTTACTACGTTACTACGTTTATTACGTAGACCCAAATTCGCCGATTGATCGGCAAGTCACTGAAACTAATGGTTATACCGTAACGAACCTTTAAACGTGATTATCTCGAAATTGTCTTTTCAAAAACTGCTCGTGCTGTAACATAAAAATTTATTGACCGATTAGGCTGAAATTTGCAGGGGTTTCTCTTTATGGTACTATCGGAAGGATATATGCAAAAGTTTAAAGATATCGAGTTATTAAATAATTTTTTGGGGGTAAAAACTGTTGAAAAATTGATCGGAAATTTGGACCTTCGATTAAACAGCCGATATCAATTTTAATTTTTAACTTTCTTATTATTTTATAGGTTTATCCTTCCCCTTAACACATAAGTAATCGAACAAAAAAACCTTTTCTATATCAGATAAATGGAAAAATGTTGAGAGCTGCAGCAGTTTTCAATGCCTCTGGGCAGAATGAATAAAATTAGTCAATAACAAAAAAGGGGGGGGGGGTTCTTTTATCTTGACTGTCCATACCAGTCTTAATTATCATAAATTACTTTTAATTTTTCATACTTTAATTTTTTTGTTAATAAATTTTTTAAATTACAGTTTCAGTACAACCCTTTTAATTTCTTACATATACTCCATCACTGATGGTTGACTAAAATAAATCACTACTTAAAACTAAAATAAATACACATACTCATGTATTCCTTCACATTTTATTACATTTTTCATACGAAAAACCTTTTGAATAAGAGGGAAATTGTTACGAGCGACTAAATTTCGCTCGTTTCTATACGCAAAGAGCGCAGCACCTGCTGGCGCGGGATAATTCAATTACTAAAGATTAATAAAATCAACGTATCGAAGGCTTTTTATAGTTTAAATACTAAAATATAACATTTAAGCAATCTCTGAGAGAAATAAGAAGAAACAGGAACGATAATCTAGTTATGTACTTATTGCCATTTCAGGCATATTACTGTCAAAAAAAGAACCTTCAATTTTAAATTGCAAGAATGCACGAATTCCGCTTTATATTTATTTTCCAGAACGAAACTCTATAACCAGAAAAGGGCACGTCAAAATCCATTATTATCGTGGGAAATATTGCTATATCTTGTGTCTAGACTAGAGCCTCCCATAAATTAAGAAACGTACCATATTTCCTGCGACTTATCGAGGAAAAGTCGTAAAACCAAAAGTACGCCCAATGTCCAATTGACTGTTTTTATCTATGCACTTGAATCGAGGGTCGAGTTCGAGCTTGGAAATTACGTCGTTTAACGAAAAACCGGTCATGTGTTTAGGCTTAACGCGAGGAGATTCGCTCCATATCTCGCCCACGAAGGTCCTTGTTCTTCCTGGAAAAATGCGACCACTTGCTAGCTAAAGTGCATTTAACGCGTTGCGCCCTGCGAAGGTTTTAGAGTATGTCCGTGAAGTTGGTACGTCAACCATAGATATCCAAACTTTCTTTGGTGGAATAATTTGGTGGTTATTATGTGGTGGTTTTTAATGTTTGGTGGTCAAAATTGAAAAAGCTATAGTCATGGACATAGGAAACACGGGACTAGACATGCCATCCTAACTTGGGTGAGCGGGGTTAAATCCACAGGAGGGAGGAGAATTCCATGAGTGAGGAGAGCCGCCATCTTACGATGTGCCATTTGATTATGCGCACGAGCATTTTTGCCGACAAACTGTGCATGAAAATATAAACATGTGGGCGCTGTCATGTTTGTCGCGGGATATCAAAAGGTAAAATGAAAGGTGGCTTACCTGCTACTCACTTGGTAAAACAGGGTACACTTTGATAAAGTCGGTAGAGAAGATCGGAGTTGGTAACAATAATACATAATAAAATAATAAATTAAGAAAAATGTATCAAATCTACTCCTTTAAAATTAATTATTTAACTAAACTTTGGCTTAATGATTTTCTCAACTAGAAAATGTTATCATAATAAAGATAATTTTTTATTTACTATCTCCAGTTCTTATTATTAATTAATTCATAATTAATACTGTGAATAATTATACCTAATTATTTTGATCCATGTTATTAAACTTAAATTCATTATTGTGTTTTAAAGATAAGAAATTTATATAATAGTAATGAGAGTATGATCTTCAATTCAATAGATTCTATATATTAGAGGCTATTCAATATCAATATTATTAATATTTTACATAATTTTCATTAGATAATAAAGCTTTAACTTTGACCAATTTTTAATCTTAAAATTGTAATCGCTTCGAAATAAAAATTATTTTTCAATTACATTATTCAATTTTGATCACTCTGAATTAGTCTAATTTTAAAAATTGAAGTTGGTCATTTTTTTCAAAGATTCTGATACAAAAATCTTTTAATATATGTATTTTTCTTAAATTTCAAGCAAATTCAATTAGAACTTAGTCAATATCGTAAAAAAATGTTAAAATCTTAGTATTTGATATGTCCATACGAATGGGAGAGAAATACTGCCTTGATTTGGAAGAAAGCCGTTAACTGCATTTTAGATAAGGCCCTTGAGCCGCCTACCGTTAATTGATTCAGGTGACTTTATCCGATTCGCAGTTAGCGGTGTTTTTCCAAATCACGGCAGAATAAGCATGTCGTTGCCGGATCTAAATAACGAGCGGGCTGTTATACCTAGATCTTGGATTTCTAAACCTTTATTGCTTTTGTAAACCAACATGGTCCACTCCCCCTTGTAACTTATGATCAATCCCCGCGCCAATGCCTCCCATAGAAATCGAGCAGGGGGGGCCAAAGTCTTGATTTGCCTACTCGTAAATAAAATGCTTAAACCAAAGATAATATCTTTGCTTAAACTCATCCGATCGTAGGATATAGAAACCTTTCAATTCTTTCTTGCTTTGTTTAATCTTTGAAATCTATCTGGAATCTATGTGGAATAATAGAAGCCTTTCCGAATTCTTTTACATTTATCTCAAACCTTTGCCGAATATTTGACATTTTTGTAAATTCTTCATAAAATCTTTGAGATATTATTGTAACCTTTGTAAATTCTTCGTGAAATTTTCGCGAAATACATTTTTTAAATCTATTCAAAATGCTTAAAATTTTTGAGAATTTTGAAAACTTTGTGAAATAATAGAAGTCTTTGTAAAATAATGGAAATATCTGTGAAATCTTCTAAGCATATCCTAAATCTTTCCAGAATGTTTGAAATCTTTGTAAAATCATTAGGACGTCATTGGAATTATTTGTTCAATCTTTGAAATCTATTTTAAATCTTCGTGAAATATTTGTAAGCTTTGTGAAATCTTTAAAGTAATTGGAAAATCATTGAAAATTTTGTGAAATCTTTCTAAAATCTTAGTGAATTCTCTCAAAATCTTTGCAAAATCATTAGGCAATTATTGAAATCTTTGGTTCAATCTTTGAAATCTATCTGAAATCTTTCTGAAATATTTGAACTCTTTGGGAAACCATTTAATTCTTTGTGAATAACTGGTAAATTCTTTAAAAATCATTGTGAAATATTTGAAAGGTATCTGAAATCATTCAAATCTATCTAAAATCTCGGCGAAATCTTTGAAATCTTTGAAAACTTTGGGAAATCATTGACATTTTTGTGAATTGTTTAAAAGTCTTCGTAAATTATTTGAAATACTTTTGAAATATTCGGTGATATTTGTTAAATTAATAAAACCTTCATGAAATCTTTTTAAAATGATTGAAGTCTTTATGCAGTCTCTTAAATCGACCAGAAATCTTTGAAATCTTAATTGTCGAATAATAGAAGACTTTATAAAATCTTTTAAATCTATGCGAAGTCTATGCGAAACCTGTGAAATTGTTCCGATTTCTATGGCATTTAACCGTTCTTTTAAAAATGTCATTTTAAATTTTAATAATGTCAGCTTTTAATAATGCCAATTTAAGTCAAAATCAATTGGACTTAAATAAGTTAGTGCACATTTTTGAATGGACATACTTTGATCTGCTAGATCATTAACCATTTTTGATAAAATCATATAGTAACTATTACATCAAGAATGTATAGCTTCATTAAGAAATTGGCACTAGCTACTTTTAGATGAAATAGTAACTCTTTGTACTATAAAAAATAATTAAGAGAGTCTCGTTGCCAATTTCTAATAAATAATCTCAGAGATTTGTAATAGAGCGGAATAATTTTCATGACAAATAATAAAATTGAGTAATTTTAAAGTTTCTATTACCTATTCGTTTTTTGTTATAAACGTTTATTTTTGTTTGTTTGTTAAATGTTAATGGACTCTTAAGACTCTTAAAAACGATAGTTCTTCAAAAACGGCATTTGACTCTATAAATATAAACAATCCTAAATTTTTAATGTGCCAAAGGCGTAAAACACATCAGTATTTTGCAAGTAAATAGTCGCTAGCGCATCTGGAGCACGGTGCACAGTGGTCTGGAATAGGAATTTACTGTTCATAATCGCCCACAGGTCGTATTTCTTTACCAATTTAAAAGTTTTTTTTAGAAATGCTCAGCAATTAATTTTTAAGAGAATTGTGGTTTGCTTTTTTTAAATTTTTTTTTTCACAGAGCAACAATATATAAATAAATATAGTGACAAAATTGAGCATTTTAGCTTTGTGAATTTTTATCTCTTGAAAAAATACAGATAGAAACTCACTATCAGCCGGAATTATTGCACCTGTATACATAGAACATAATTAATTTTACTAATATTTAACTTAATTACTATAAACAATTTTTATAAACAAATTCTTTTTTTTTTTTATCATAGAAAAAATCGTTTATTTCACGCTAGTTGCTAATATTTTTCATAAAAGTCATAATTTGTAACAAAAAAATTAGCATGAGTAAACGAATATTGTTTTTAAACATTTCTATAAACAAATTCTTTATAAACGAGTTCTTCTCATAGCTGAATTGATTTTTTGGAACAAAGGTGATTCACAATTGTCTTTAAAGCCATTTATATACTTTAAGCTTTATCAAACATATACAATATAGATTGTTTATAACAATTTAGTTGAATAAGTCTCCTAATCGGCCGTTTTCTTATTTGTTATTCATGAAGTTACGTACAAAACAAATGAAAGATAAGTGACTTCTGAATACGCAAGGACAGCGTTATTGCACCTTATTTTCACTTGTTACTCATTTATTTTCAGGAAGTAGCATAAAAAAATGAAAGATAGGTGACTTCTAAAAACGCAAGTACAGCGTTATTGCTATGGACAGTTTGCTACAGAAATTGTTATTAACAATTACGCAAATTATTATTTAATGTCCCATATCGAATTTTGGAATCACTGTTAGTTTATTGTCGGATAATTTAAGTAGTCACTCGAATAATTATTGAAGAAAAAAACATTTTTTTCTACGAGGAAACGGCCGATTAGGAGACTTGTTTAACTAAATGTTATAAACAATCTATATTGCTTATGTTTGATAAAGCTTAAAGTATATAAGTGGCTCTAAAGACAATTGTGAATCAATTTGTTCAGAAAAATCAATTCAGCTATTAGAAAAACTCTTTTATAAAGAATTTGTTTATAGAAATTGTTTATAATAATTAATTTTAATATTATTAAAATTAATTATGTTCTATGAATGCATGTGCAATAATTCCGGCTGATAGTGAGTTTCTATCTGTATTTTTTCTTGAGATAAAAATTCACAAAGCTAAAACGCTCAATTTTGTTACTATATTTGTTTATATATTGTTGCTCTGTGAAAAAAATTTTTAAAAAGCAAACCACAATTCTCTTGAAAATTAATTGCTGAGAATTTCTAAAAAGAAACTTTCAAATCGGTTAGGAAATACGACCTGTGGGCGATTTTGAACAGTAAATTCCTATTCCAGACCAATGTGCGGTGGGACGACTCCTTGTAAGATTTGACAAGTTTACGCGTGTGGCGTAGAAAATATTTGGGACTCTAATCTGTAATGCAGCTAGCCCATTCATCTTTCGGGAAACTATCCTTTGAAACAGTCAGGCCTGTGGTTGTAAAAAGTAAAAATATAGGCGGGAAGTCTCTAGGAGTCTAGAACTCTCGGCAGATTACTGGGGATGAGTATTTCATAAATTTCGCTGGAAAAGCAGCGAAATTTAGCTGTTATTCAGTGAAATTTCACTGATCAGCAGCTACATTTCACTGTTTTAGTAGTGTATATACGCGGATTTGAATGAGACATATACTGATTCAGATTTAGAGAGTACAAAGAATACGAATTTTCAACAAAATACAAGAATGTTCAACTCAGAAAGGACAATTTTCATACAAATAGTTTCATTTCAAATGAAAAATATAAATTTAAAAATAAAAATGAAGTAGTTGCATTTTCAGTTAAAAAAATCATTTTCAACAAAATAGTCAGATTTTCAATCAACGAGATGAATTTTCAACTGAACTAAAGGAATATTCAGCTGGATTCGTTAATTTTTTTTAAACTTTCAACAAAATAGCTTCATTATCAACTGCGTTTAGTTGAATTTTCAGTTAAATAAATCATTCTATCG
>NC_046660.1:124776377-124780908 GCF_010883055.1 Belonocnema kinseyi | reverse complement strand
TGATGTACATTGTTGTCTTTAGAGTTTAGAGTCAAGTGAATCGAAAACAATTGACTTGTTTCAAACGTTTTGGCACATAATGTCAATCCTTATCAGTGAGTTTTCTTAAATCTGTGAAAAGTGCATAATTTCTTGTAGTTATGCTCTTTTACAATTGAAAGTACTATTCTTTAAAAAAATGTCTTAACGAAGAACAACTTATGAAAAAACAATTAAAATGTAGTAGGAAAATCTTGTAACACAATTTATAAATCAATTTTTTAAAAGTTTTCAGAAAACACTGCAGTCAAAGAAGCGATGTATGTTAAATCCAGTTCTTTGTTTTGAAACCCTTAAACACAGCTTTTTATGTATAAGAGAAATAGTGTTATTTAATGAATTTTTCTGGTGTGATGAGGAATTATATCTGTGAAAGTCAAATTTTTTCTCTTGAAAGCCGCTCTGTAGTAAAAATACAAAATTAAAAAAAAAAACTTTGTAGCAAAATAATTATTCAAATATTTTTAAAAACTTTTCTTTCCCTTATACTAGGCAGTCTGATAAGTACCTGAAAATTTTAAGAGATGGCATTAGTATTCAATACTGTGAACCATTTTCGTCGAGCTTGATCCTTCAAATGACGCCTGTCAAAACTTCAGCCATTAATGTTTACGCATTTACAAGTTACAACACTGAGAAGCGACTAACCTCCGAGTTTTTTTTAATATGGAAAAGCCTGAGTTTCGAGTTTCGATCAAACACTACTATCTTCGCAAGAAAACAATATCCGAGACCAAGGCCAAGCTGGATAAGTATTACCCGGACTCCGCACCGTTGATTGGAAGGATTCATAAGTGGTTTACCGAGTTTCGTTGTGGCCGTACGAGCACAGTTGATGCTGAACGATCTGGGCGCCCAAAAGAGGTCACTACACCAGAAAATGTCGAAAAAATCCATGATATGATGTTGAATGATCCCAAAGTGAAATTGAGAGAGGTAGCTAATGCTGTAGGCATATCATTGGAACGTGTGGGCAATATCGTGCATTCAGTTTTGGGCATGAAGAAGCTCTGCGCGCGATGGGTGCCGCGTTTGCTCACAGTGGACCAAAAACGAATTCGTGTGACAACTTCCCAGCAGAATTTGGCATAATTTTCAAGTAAGCCGACCGAGTTTTGCGCCGGTTCATAACCATGGATAAAACCTGGATCCACTACTACACTCCTGAGTCAACGCAACAGGCAAAACAGTGGGTTCCACCGGGCCAAAGTGCTCCGAAGCGTCCAAAAACGCAACAATGGGTCGGAAAGGTTACGGCCTCCGTATTTCGGGATGCACATGGCATAATATTCGTGGACTATCTTGAAAAAGGTAAAACCAAAACCGGAGCATACTATTCATCATTATTGGACAGATTGAAAATCGAAATCGCCGAAAAACGACCGCATTTGAAGAAGAAAAAACCGCTTTATCATCACGACAATGCGCCTGTTCATTCATGCTTAGTAGCACAAGCAAAATTGCATGAAATCGGCTTCGAATTGGTTCTTCAGCCACCGTATTCACCAGACCTGGCCCCCAGCGACTATTACTTGTTCCCTAACCTGAAGAGATGGCTCACCGGTAAGCGTTTTTACTCAAATGAGGAGCTCTTAGCTGAAACTGAGGCGTATTTTGGAGACCTTCCGATCGAGTATTTTTCGGACGGTATCAAAAAGTTATAAAATCGTTGGACTCGTTGTATCGACCTAAAAGAAGAGTATGTTGAAAAATAAAACCGACTTTGGCCAAAAAAACGTCTCCGTGTTTCATTTTTCAGGGACTTATCAGACTGCCTAGTATCAACGAAAAGTTGATGCCAATTTTTTTCACAGTAGTAGGAATACAGATTGGCGAAGAACATTGTACTTAAAAAAATGTTTCCCCGGTTTCTTATACACAAATTTTCCTTTAACAAAATCACACTGTAGTAAAAAATAAATTGGTAAAAAAGAGCATTGTAGTTATATATTTATATAATTTTGCTTTTAATCCATGAGAATTATTTTTGTAAAAGTAACAATAATTGTTCGCCTTTCAAAATAAACCTTTTGTCTATAAGAAAAGAACATTTTTTAAAGAATACTTAAATAATTATTCAACTACAAAGTTTTGTATAATTTCATTTTTTTACTAAAGGTTCATTTTTAAAGGGACTGCAATGTTTTCTGACAACTTAAAAAAAATTTCTTAAAAAATTTTACTACTACATTCTAATTTTTTTTCATCAATGTTGTATTTCCTTAAAATACATTGTTTTAATAATACTCAATGATTTATCAATAGTTATTAATAAAATAAAATATAAATGTTAAGTTAAATAATGTATATCATTTAGAAACTGAGATATTAACCAAAAAATAACACTTCCAATTGTAAAACTGCGTACCTACAAGACGTTATGTACTTTTCGCAGATTAATTAAAACTCAATGATAAGGGTCACCATTGTGGGCCGAAACTTACGTTTGTTAACTTAAATTAATTATTATCTCACTACAATTTAGGAGTGGATCAAAAGTGAAATTTTTTAGAAAAAACTGCAATATACAAGAATCACTGTAAGGGAATATTTTTATAAATAATAATAATAACTTGTTCAAACACTTAATTTTGTTAACTTGAATCAATTATTAATCCACGATAACTTGAAAAGTAGAAAATTGTATGTATTGTTTTTATTTATTCATTATTTATAATTGTATTGTATTGTGTGTATAATTTACCAAAAATAAAAAGTTGTTTAATTTTCCATCCACAAAATGTGGATATATCATATTTATACATTATCTGGCCCTTATTTTAAATGAACTAGTTGAAATCAAAAAGTTTAAAATTGCATTGTGTAAAATAAAAATAAATAAAAATTTGAAGTTTTTGAATGGTTTCAGTTTTAGAGCTCTGAATTTTCATATTGAATACTGAATTAAAACATTTACAAACATTGAAACATTCAATTTAGTTTTCGTTTGCAAATTATCAAATTTTAATTGCTTCATATTGAAAATTATTTATTTTGAAAAAATTTCAACTTAACATTATCCAATTTTGAAATTTTTGAACCAGTTTCTGATTTGACTTTGAGGTCGCCTTGAAAACTTGAATAATTCTTGATTAACTTTCGTGCTAAATCATCACTTCCAAATATGAATAGAAAATTTTTTATTTTTTTATTAAATATACCTATTTTCAAACAAGCGTGTTGTCTCTTATATCTTATTTCAAAATGTAAACATGGAAAAATTTGATCCAATTGTTTAATTTAAATAATGAATTCTAAGAGAAAATTTAAAAATATTTCAAAACATTTGAAAAATTTTCAAACAAAAAACACATTAGTAAATAGTAAGGCACTTGAATTAAGTTACCAACATTTTTTTAAATGTTACAAAAATGTATATAATTTTAAGAGATATTTATGAATAAAAGTTCTAAATATCTTTTAAATTAAGACCAATTTTTCCAAATATTTAGCAGAGCGATTTTCATTTGATGGCGGTTTACCTGCTCGACGTACCCTCGCGCTGTGTCGAGCATTGTCTGAGGGGGACCCTTTTGTCCTCATGACGAATAAAAAACGGGACACAACATTTTTATAATATTGTAATCAGCAATTTAAAAATATTATATTCGAAATATACGTTTATTTGCGATCCCAGCGATATGTAACTTGCAATGAAAAGATTAAAATTAGAATAAATTGTCGCAGATTTGCTTATTGTTATTTTTCAGCAATTCCCGTCGTCGTTTTCTGA
Organism: Belonocnema kinseyi; assembly: GCF_010883055.1. Taxonomy (NCBI): domain Eukaryota; kingdom Metazoa; phylum Arthropoda; class Insecta; order Hymenoptera; family Cynipidae; genus Belonocnema; species Belonocnema kinseyi. The sequence goes on along the minus strand of NC_046660.1, from coordinate 124,777,136 downwards.
GAAATAATCATTAATATACAATTTTAAAATTTACTATGACTTTTAAAACAATTTTCAATTGTTTAAACAAATGCCAATAATAAGAAAAAACCAATGTCAGAAGCCAAAAAATATTGCTTCGAAAATGATTTTTCAAAAAGTTTGTTTCCAGCGATGCATACTTGCTGAGAACATTTTTCTCTTAATTTTTTTAAAACAGAAACTTATACCTTAAAATTGTGCATTGAATTTGAAAATTATGCTTGAATTATTATTATTATTATACAAACTCCTAATCTGTTAAGAAAACATAATAATAATAATAAAATTTGAAATTTAAATAATATATATTAAAATAATTAGGTTTAATTATTCATATTATTATTATCAGAGTATTGTTGTTCTAAAAACTGAAGATAATAAATTTAAAAAATTTATTTATTATAATAACATTTGATAGTTGAAAAAATCATTAAAAGCAATGCTTAGTTAAATAATTAATTTTAAACTGTAATGTGAAATTCAACAATTTTTAAGGAATACTTAAAATTGTATGCATTGAAACATTTAGCAGGTAAAAATTAAAGAATTTTAGAAGTTAATAGTTCAAGGGGTTTGTTGAAACTTGATTTTTGTTGTTGAAGATTTATCATTTTAGTTGAAATTCATCTACTTAGATGAAAACCCGTTTTTTTCTAATTTTAAATTAATTTTTTGAACTAAGAATAAATCTTTTTGGTTAAAACATTACGATTTTAGTAGCATATTTAGCTCTTTGGA
>NC_046660.1:124768378-124776277 GCF_010883055.1 Belonocnema kinseyi | reverse complement strand
TTGAAAATATTAATTTTTTTAAACTGGCAATTCAACTATTCCATTTATTCCATTCTTGTTTGTTTGTCAATTGAACTATTTGTCGTTTAAAATTCGCCTTTACAAAAAAATTAATGTTTTTTTATGTAAAATTACAAAACTAAAACAATTACTTTGTTTTTAAAGAGTGTTTTAACCGTAATAAGGTGCTAATTCTATTTTCGTAATTTTGGGCTCACAACTACGCAGCCATTCATACAGAGTATTCTTACAACAGAAGTAGGCCATAAAAGGAGGAAAATTTCCAAAATTTATTAGGTTCAACCAGGTACACGGACTATAGGCAAAGATATATACGGTTCTTACTTAATTCCAGAAGAATGCTTTCTAGGTTTTCCCCGCAAGTAATTGAGGGGTTCAAACTTAAAAAGCCTTGCATAAATATGGGTCATATATCTCTCAAACTTAAGACTATGTTGTAGAGCCGATTGCAGTTTAATATTTAGGAATTCGCAATCGTGTATGTTACATTAAAATATTTAGTTCTTATATTACTGTTTTCTTCTATTTTATTTGAATATCTTTATACTTTAAGGTAGTATTTTGTGTGTATATATTAGTTATATTTTCTAAAATATGCGATTCTAATTTCAAGGCAAAAGAGCCAACAATCATTTAAATCATACAATTAAAAATAATGTTGTAAAAAGATCTGAATAAAAAGTTTGTAAAATTTTGAAATGTTCAAGCATTTTTATCAAATTAATCTTTTGCCTGACAAACAAAGCCACTGATAATATTTATATGACTTTGAATAATTCACAGCCGTATAAACTACCCTATCAAATTTAACAATGAAGGCCTCAACTTTTATCCGGTAAAAGCGCAAAAAAATTAAAAATTGAAGGAGTTACACAAGAGAACTGTTAAAAACTGGTATTTATATATGTCCCCACAATATATTGTGGGGACATATACAAATACCAGTGACATATACAAATACCGGGACATATACCATATACAAATACCAGTGAGGTAGTTTCCAGAAGTTGTGGAATAGTATACTATTCCACAACTTCTGGAAACTACCTCACAGTACCCCAAAAATGATCAAAAAATCAAAAAAGTCTATTTTTACGTATTATTGTTAATTTTTAACCATTTATGTCATAATTTTAAATATAAATAATGATTGATGGGAAATTCGAATATTTCCTATGACCTTGTAAAATATATACTAACTAAATTAGCTTTATTTCTTGAAAAGTAACTTTTTTGTCGAGAGTTCAACTGTGTTCTATAAAAAATGTATTTTTGGCTTAAGTGTATCAATTTTTTGGTTGCAGTTGAATCTTATAAATTTCGGACATTTGATCGAAAATTCAATAATTTTGCGAGAGACGCGCACAAACATATGCGAAGCGCAAGAAGTGAATGCGCCCACAGTTAGCAGATTTTTTCATATTAAACTATCTGAAGGACATGAAACAAGTATAAAAGCTCTTCTACGACTTTTTAAATTATGAATAGCTACAGAGCCGATATCAAAGTTTTGAAGATTGAAGGTAAGTGAAAATAAAAATAATAAAATCAAATGTTTTTGTAATCTGAAGCCTTCAAACACAGAAAAATGAATAAGTTATCCGTGACCTCTACAAAATATCTAGATGTTATGTTAATCCTATACCTATTTAAAAATGCTATAGTGTCAAGTAATCTTTTGAAATACAACACCAAATTAACAGAGTACTGAGTCATAAAATGAGAAGTGGGCGTCAGACTTAAGCCTTAAGCTTCTATTTGAATCACATTGGCATAATCTTGAACAATAACTAGATCTACTACCTCACAGAAATGCGTAAGTCCATCATAAATTGGGCCAAAAGTTCCTCACTGTAAAAGGTATGCTAGAGTCTAGACGATAATAGCTAAAATCCGGGCTAATTGTATTCATTTTCTCAGATTACATGAAAAACTGCTCGCAAGAGAGACCTATTCCATTATGTCTCTTGTCCCTCCTTCACTTTTAATAGTTAAGAAAATGACAGAGCGGTCAAATATATTTATGGGGATGGATAGATTATAAGGATTGGAATTTTTTCTACTACGGAGTAAAGCTGTGTGATTTTGCCCAATGCGCCAATTCATTATGCTTCAATCAGTGTTTGAATTTAAGTTTAATTTTTAATTTATTTTTTAACGTACTTTTAAATTTAATTATAAATTTATAAATTTAGGACCAGGCCCACCTTTCTTAGTGCTTCTTATGCATTACCCCTAATTTTCAACTAGATGTGATAAAAAAGGTCGATAAGGTGAGCTACACGTGAGCTACTCGTCACATGTAACTTAATTTTAAACCTAATTTTTAATTTACTTTTGAAGCTAATTTTAAACTTACTTTTAGGCTAAATGTATAAAAACTTAATTAAAAATTTAATTTTAAGTTACATTTGAATATAAATTTAATTATATAATAAAGTTTTTGCAAAAAATATTATAGGGGAGTTATTTGTATATAAAAACGAATAAAAAACGGTATAAATTGATTAAAAATAGAACTGTCAATTAGGAATAAAAAAATGTATAAAATATTTCGTTTGAAATATTCTTAAAAATTTTTAACAAACCTTATCAAATCTTCTTGAAAAATCTAATCTTGTGAAATTTTTGGAAATCTTAACTCTTTTTCAAAAAAATGGAATTTTCTAAATTTTTTTAAAATTACTAGAACCCTTCGAAATTGCTTTGAAATTTATCGAAATACTTGAAAATTTGTGTAAAAATGTTTGAAACCTTTTAAATGTTTTTAAACTCTGGAAGAAAATTAAGCCCCTAGACTTCCAGATCAAACACTGATCATGTGCGCAGTTCGAACAACTCGCGTGAGCGTTCTCTTGCTTCTCTGAGGAATTGATGCTAATTAACGTCCTTTAATGAATAATTAAAATCGAAATATGATTAAATATTATATTTTTTTGTCTATTACTGATTAATTTGATATCAAACACGACTATGTTACGATTTTGCAATGATTTAACTCCACTCTATTTGTATGTTATGTTGTTATTAATAAATATGTATGTTGCCAATTATAACAATAGAATATGTGAAAGAGAAAGGTGAAGAATGAAAAATATATATCTATTAGCTCACATTTTATTTTTATTTTCCAAAATTCGTACAACTGACAGATAATTTTATTTTCGATAATAAACTGCCAGTTCGACAAATTTTTATAAACAGGCGTTTTTTGAACAAATGGAACTTGTTTACATAATTAAAGATTAATTAACCCATATTGATAAATATTCTAATAGAACAACAATAATAATTATTATTGAAAAAAAAATCGAAAAATAATTATTTCGATGGTCCAATGATGTTTATATTTAGGAAATTTTGTTATTTAATTTTTTTTTAATTTTGTAAACCAATTCTCTTACAAAATTCCGAAAGTAAAAGCTTTTTTCTTGTAAAAATTTTCCCATAAAATGATCATATGCTTAAAAACTTCGTGTATTATTTTATTTACGTCGCGAAATAATACTGAAGTACAACTTACAGACAAATTCGAGTAAGTTTAAAATAGGTTCAGAAGTTTTAAAAGATTCCAAAATAATTTGAAGGCACTTTGATATGTTTCAAAAGAATAAAAAAATGTTAACAAAATTTCCAGAAAACCCAAAAATTATTATTTCTTTAATTAATTTAAAAAGTGCACAAAATTAAAAAAATAGAATCTGGAAGACTTTATGAAAATGAAATTTTTTTCTCAGGATTAAGACCTACATTTAGAATTTTTGAATAAGACTAAAATTTTGATTCAGGGTTGCTTGAAAAGCTTGAAGTCGAATATCTTTTATTTTCAATATCCCATTTCTTGGAGGTTTCTAGTTTCAAACTTCACAGTTTGAAGGTTTCAAATTTCAAAATTATCAGGATAATTCTCGCTATTTTAATCGCTTGAATTTAAAATTATTCAATTTTTTGAATATTCTTTTTCACAGAATGAAAAAATCTTCAATATAACTATACCACACAGATTATATGATCAAATAAAACCGACAACCATGGTCTACAAAGGTCGCCAAAGACTAGTTTTGGAACCCGGTGTATGGAGCGATATTATTGCTGACGAATTTAGTTTACAAATGGTTAGAGCTTTGGACACCAGCCACAGTAGTCATGAAGTAATAAAGCGACAATTAAGAAATTACAAAAGAAAAATTGTGGGTGAAACTGTTGTTGTAGAAGGGGCGACAAACTGCCAATGACAACTGTCCAGCGAATTGATGCGTTTCGGATCTGCTCCACCTCCAAATGTCTACAATTTGCCGGTATTAAGGAAACTGCGGCAAGAGACTCGCGATAAAAAATTGGGCATCACTTCAGAAGATGGAAAAAATCCGATCCTGACGTTACAGAAATTAAAATATACCCCACCATACATTGGTTCTATCCATTTAATTGGATTGGACGATTTTTTGTGCATATCTTCACGCCGGAGATGCTTCAGCTAATTAAAGAATATAGCCGTTCTTTTGGGCTCGATGCTGAATTCTCGATGGAAAGCACAGGTGGTTTAGTGGATGAGCTGTCTGTTCATCCCGGAATTTCGTCAGGACACATCTTTGCTACAGAAATAATTGTTAGAGTCGGCAAAGGAGTTGTCGCCTCAGTAGGATTGCTGCTATCCGTATCGCAAGATACGTCCACCTATGAATTCTTTTTTAAAAAGTGGTTGAAGGCAGGTGCTTGCAAGCTCAGCAGAACAGTTGCTGATTACTTTAGGGCACTTCAAGCTGGGTTGTGTCAAGCATTTAATGGTCGCTCATTAAAGGAATATATTGTGGATTGCTTCATTGCAATTAGAAGCAAAGAGATGTATCGCCCTGCTCATACTTTTATCCGCATCGACGTATCCCACTTCATGGCCATCGTATGCAGGTCCAAATGTTTCAACAAAGAAAACACTGCGGTGAAACACTTTCTTGTTCGTAGCGTTGCATTACTCGTATCCTGCGATAACTTCGAGAAGTTTGAAGAAATTTTAGTGTCGCTTATGGCAATTACGTCACATAAATATGAAGACAACTGAGCATCATCATCATCATCATCATCATCATCATCATCATCATCATCATCTTGTTAGCGAAGGCTGGGCCCCAGGGAACTGGGGTAGGATAGAGTTCCGAGGGTATACCCGGTCCTAGCTACTTCGGCCCGCCCCTCCACGCACGATGCGCTGGTAAACAATTTCATGGCACCCACATTACCCAACAATCCCCCCCAGAAGAAAGAGCAAGAAGCGACGAGTCAGTCGAAGGAACCGACGCTAAAGGAAAAATGCCTTGCAGCCGAAAAGACAATCGACAGGACACTGAAAGAAATGCTGGCCACACTGGCTATTATGAAAGAAGCGGCAGATCGTCAAGAAAATGCCAATGTGGACATTAAAAATGGAGTCCCAAAGTTAGTAGAAGCGCTTGAGGTCATCCAGCAAGGAAGGGAGCAGACTAAAAAAGCACAAGCGAGCATCTTGAGCCTAGCGGGGAAACAGGCTCAAAGAAGTTTAAGCACTCCGAAACGCAGCAGCGTTAAAAGAATAGCCTCAAGCCCAGCGGATGATCAGGGTGCAGCTCCGATGGAAAAGAGAAAAAACAACCTTGCATCGCCACCGCCTTGGACGGAGGTACCTAGAAGGAAGAAAAGACCTGAAAGACAGGAAAACCCGATGCATGCCGAGGGGCAGGCAGAAAAAAAAGGAAGAAACCGAAAAACCAGACGATGGAAAAGAGAACGACTCGAAGTGGTGCTAATAAAAACCGTGGAAGGGAAAACATATGCAGAAGTGCTAGGAGACATCAAGTCGAAGATTAAACCAGAGGACACTGAGACGGTAATCCGCTTAATCCGGCAAACAAGACAGGGTAGCATCCTTTTGGAACTAGGGAAGCTTACCAAGGATGCGCAAGCTTTCGGGAAAGCTGTAGCAGATAAAATAGGCGATGTTGGCACTGTGAGGAACATGGTGCCCAAAACTACACTTGAGCTGCTGGATCTTGATGCTGTAACAACAAGAGAAGATGTTGAAGAGGCAGTTAAGAATTGCCTGTTTGATCATGGAGACATCAGGGTCACGGTCACCAAACCAAACAGGTGGGGATAAGTCTTGGCTTTTGCTGAAATGAGCGAGCGAGATGCCAACAAGCTGCTAGAAACTTCCCGCCTTAAAGTTTGCTGGGTCAACAGCCGAATACGGCAAAGTACCCGAGTGGACCGCTGCTACAAGTGCCTTGGATATGGGCACCAGTCCAAAAGTTGTAAGGGGCCAGATCGAAGCAAACTGTGCTATAAGTGTGGAGCAGAAGGGCACAAGGCGGCCACTTGCACGTCCGAAAATCGATGCGTGCTATGCGCCGACTTGAAGGAGGAAAACTTGCTACTTGATCATGTCCCTGGATCAAGTAGTTGTAAAGTCTTCAGAGAAGAATTGAGTAAGGCCAGGAAGATCAAAATATGATCAGGGTACTTCAGACAAATATGAACAGGAGCAAAACGGCCGACTATCTCCTCAAACACCTTAAAAGCAAAGGGAAGATTGATTTAGTCTTAATAAGCGAACAGTACACGAATAAAAATATCACAACATGGTATACAGACGCTCTAAACACTGCAGCAATATGGATCACAAATCCAGAAATAGGGCCTGTGGTGGAACATGGATCCGAAGACGGCTTTGTGTGGGTAGCGATTAAAGACGTCACATATGTCAGCTGCTACCTTACACCAAACGAAGACATCCAGGCATTCCAACAAAAACTGGACCTCCTGGAAGACGTGATGCGAGGAAAAAATGGGAAGGTATTAATGGTAGGCGATTTCAACGCAAAAGCTGTTGAATTGGGCATGCCGAAAACCGACATAAGAGGGAAACGGCTAGCAGAAATGGCTGCTAGCCTGCAACTCATACTCCTGAACACGGAAAAGTCCACGACATTCAGACGCCCCGGATGCAGGGAATCCATATTGGACATCACCTTTGCTACGGAACGATTGTTCCCCCTCGTTAAAAACTGGAAAGTACGAGATGACTATACTGGGAGTGATCACCAGTATATCTACCTGGAAGTGGGTGAAAAAACAAAAGATAACCCATATCAAGACAAGCGAGTTGGTTGGAATGTCTCTAAAATAGACGAAGCCAAATTATCTCGAGTGTTAACAGAAGGAGGAGAATTTCTGAAACCCTTAGTCGAAAGTGCAAAAGACTCACAAGGAGTGGAGAAACTTGTGCAGGAGACGATGAACTTGATGCATCAAGCCTGTAACGAGGCAATGCCACGACGGAAACAACGTAATAGCCAATACCCCAATTATTGGTGGACTCAGGAAATTGCGGATCTCAAGAGGAAGTGTCTACAATGTAGAAGGAAAGCCACTCGTAAGAGGAAACGAGACATAAGTAAGGCGGGTGAAAAAATAGCCGAATTTAAGAAAGCCAAGAAGGAACTTCGCTGAGCTATTGATTCTAGCAAGGCTCAGAGCTGGAGGGGATTGGTCCAAGAGGTGGACGATGACCCCTGGGACTTAGGGTACAAGATAGTCACAAGGAAGCTGGGAGCACTACCTCTGGGCGCCAATATGGAACCTAAGGTAATGCAAACTATAGTTGATGGTCTCTTCCCTAATCATCCTATGAGGGCGAGGGAAACCGACGAAATGCAGGACACCGAGGTGCCCCTTTTTAGCGAAGAGGAGCTCATGATAGCAGTGCGCTCGCTGCAAAACAGGAAGGCACCAGGACCCGACGGTATACCGGTAGAGGCACTAAAAGTAGTAGCCCGCACCAACCCGCAGGCCCTACTTGATATGTACAACTGCAGCCTAAAAGTGGGAATTTTCCACAAGCAATGG
>NC_046660.1:124767073-124768278 GCF_010883055.1 Belonocnema kinseyi | reverse complement strand
TCCGTGAAATAGCGGATACAGTGAACCAGGCTCAGCAGGGAAATCATGCAACCAGAAAAATCGTTCTGCTGGCCACGTTAGATGTTAAAAACGCATTTAACTTGGCCAGATGGGACGATATGGTAAAAGCACTAAAGTACTTCCGGGTACCGAATTACCTTTTACGAATACTCAAAAGTTACTTGAGCGAGAGAGTTCTGGTGTACAATACCACCGAAGGACCAATGAAAAGAGCGGTAACGGCTGGAGCTACGCAGGGGCCGATCCTAGGACCTGACCTCTGGAACATCTCATATGATGGGATTCTTCGAATAGATATGCCGGACGGGACATATCTGTCTGGATACGCGGATGACATCATGGCAGATTGTCGCACGGAACGTGGAGCAGATCCAGTGGAAGCTGAACCAAGTCATGCGAAGGGTAACGAGATGGATGGAGGAACATGGGCTCGATCTAGCTATGGAAAAAACCGAGTTGGTGTTGATTACAAAAAAGCATATACCATCTGTGGTACCAATGTAGGTTGGCTCAGAGGAGATCCAAACGAAACCGACAATTAAACACTTGGGCCTATACATGGACACAAAGTTGAATTATTGGCAACAGATAAGACAGGCGGCAGACAAAGCATCAGCAGTAACGTCGGCCCTAAGCAGGCTTATGGCTAATGTAAATGGGCCAAGACCATGCAAAAGACGCCTGCTAATGTCAGTGGCCCAGTCCATTATGCTTTACGGAGGAGAGATATGGGTGGACGCACTTAAAAAGAAGACCTACCGAAGACGGCTGGCAGCGGTTCAGCAAAAGGGATCCTTAAGAATCGCGTGCTCGTTTCGTACGGTATCAGAACCGGCGATAATAGTGATCGCAGGCGTGTTGCCGATTGATTTGATGGCACAGGCGAAAAAGCTGGTATTCGAAAGAACACCAGAAGTGGGCAAGCACATAGCTAAAGCGGAAGCCAGAGCGCTTTCTTTAGAAAAATGGCAACAACGGTGGGACAGTGATCATCGCGGAAGATGGACAGCAAGGCTGATACCGCAGCTAAATACATGGCTGGATCGCACCCATGGAGAAACGAGTTACTATTTAACGGAATATCTCTCAGGACATGGGTACTTCCGATCATACCTACACAAGAGAAACAAAGTGAGCAGCCCTAAATGTGGATACTGCGAGGCGGAAGAAGATGACGCAAATCA
>NC_046660.1:124765166-124766973 GCF_010883055.1 Belonocnema kinseyi | reverse complement strand
ATTATTTTCAGTGATATTAGCTCTCCGAGAAGATGCGATGCTGTGTTTCACTGAAAGCATATGACGAATTATCAATCGAAGCATGTAACACGTGGGATTGGGGTTGAAGCCTCCTCTTCCTCGGAATCGTGCAAAGAGCATCTCTATGGAATCTGTCGTGCACAGCCTTGTGCACAATTGAAAACTTGGCAGTTTCCAAGAGACATCATCGTACAGTTCCAAAAGACCGCGAATTGTCATTTCTAAACCATTAAAGCAAGGCAAGGTTTCCATGCAACCATTTTTAACCAGGACTTTTAAAGTTGGAGCTCACGACAGAAGATCTTCTAAAACCGCTCTGGATTCTACATTTTCAGTAGACAAGGCACTCTTTAACGGATTTATATCTCGAGTTTTATTGCTTTCGGCGGCATCAGTTAAACGATTAATTACTAAAATGCATTCTGCTGATTCTAATTATTCGACAACTTGCCTCTTTGATCTGCATCCCAGGTAGCTTTCATATCAGAAAGATATAAGACTTTTACATTCTTGAGTTGTGAAATCTTGGAGTTGTGAAATCCTGAGCACGAAAATGGCTGCCGCAAATCATCGTCCTCCATCGGACCGCAGATGGATTACTTCCTAAAAATTAAATTTTAACCATAATTTCAATCATATAACACAAATCAATTTATTTAATTAATGATTTTATTATGACAATTAATTTTATTATTAGACAATTTTATATTTCAAAATGTTTTAAGAGATTTAAAAAATATGCAAAATAATTCAGGATTTTTAATTTTTGAAATAGAAAAGTTGTAATTCCTTGTATAATTTTAAGACATATTTTTAATAAAATTCCTTAAAGTCCCTTTAACATCCTTCAAAATCTTGGTAGTGGTAAAGTCCCTTAAAATTACTTTAAAACCCACGAAATCTAAATGCTAAAAAAAGATGACATTATACACATATTACCTAATGAGTAAAATAATTTTTCTGTCTAATCGTTTTGACAACCAAAATAATCTGAAGGTAGTTTTCAAATTCGGCACATTTACAGAATTTGCGCTATTTCCAAACCGAAAAGATGATTTTTCAACCAGGGACATTAAATTTCTCTGAAAAGATCCCATTTTTTTAAATATTTGAACAGAAAAATTTTCACGTAAAAAATTAATTTTTAATAAAAAAAAAATTTTCAACGAAAGAGATGAATTTTTAACAACAACAATTTAATTTCCTGCTAAAATAGTTATTTTCTTAATAAAATGATGAATCTTCAATCAAAGAAATGAATTTTTAACCAAAAATAGAATAGTTACATTTTCATTAAAAATACAATTTTCAACAAAATAGATAAATGTTTAACCAAATAGATTAATTTTAAATCAAGATGATATAATTTCCCTAAAAAATATTTGTTATAGACAAAACATGTGATAGTTGAATTTTCAGAAAAAAGTTCATTTTCGATAATAAAAAAACTATTTTTCAATCTGAGATGAATTTTCAACAGAAAAAATATTTTTAATTTAGGAAGATGAATTTTCTGCCAAAAATTAATCTTTTTGGCAGAAAATTAATTTTCCTGAGTTAACAATATTTTCACTTTTTTCTGTTTGAAAATTCATCTCTTAGATTGGAAAATAGGTTTTTTCTATAGAAAATTAATTTTTTCGACTTAAAAGTTAACGATATCATTTTTAGTCTGAAACAGAGATTTCTTTTAGAGAAATTATATCATCTTGGTTTAAAATTAATCTTTTTAGTTAATAATTATTTTTTTATTAAACAAGACTTTTTTCAATTGAAAATTAAAATG
>NC_046660.1:124749103-124765066 GCF_010883055.1 Belonocnema kinseyi | reverse complement strand
GAAATTAGGAAAACAAGTGAGTGCAGGTCTGACATGCGCACGTCGTCGTATTGCGATTTAAAAAATCACATGATCCAGTTTAAATTTTTTGTAAATTGTCACCCCTGTTTCTAATTGTTATTTTAATAATTAATTTACTTTTTTTTCTTTTATAAAACTTTGACTACAATTAGGAAGTACAGCCAGGATTACATTAATAATAAATTTTTTCAATGTGAAATTCGATATGTACATATATAATAGAGCGGAGTGAAAATGATCAAATTGGTCAAATCGTTTGAGCTGAGCGAAAATAATTTGTGGGTAGACATCCGAAAAAAGTTAAAAAAAAATCTTGAAATCGGTTAATATCTTCTGTTCCCTTTTTTTATTTGAAAATTCCAAAAAGTTTCCCTATTGCTTCGAAAATTATGGCGAACTTTTTCTATGTTTAGTTTTTTTCTAGTGAATAATAATAAAAATTTTTAAATAAACAAATTTTTTTGCTTAATTTAGAATTTTTTGGAAATGGCAAAAAAAATGTTTTTTTTTTATTGAGTCCTATACAAAAACTGCACATAGAAAAAAAATCCCATAATTTTCGAAGAAATAGGAAAATTTTTTGGAATTTTCAAAAATTTAAATTTTTAAATCAAAAAAGGGAACAGAAGATATATTAACCGATTTTAGATTTTTGTTTACTTTTTTTAAATGTCCACCCACACATTTTTTTGCTCAGCTCAAACGATTCGACTAATTTGATTATTTTCACTCCGCCCTAATATACTTATAATGTATACATAATAATATAATTATATTAATTAATTTATATAATTATTATTTATATGTATATATATTTAAATAAATAAAAATAAACTGTTAATATGCACCTGCTTGCGAAAAATAATTTTGCTGAAATATTTTCATTGACTTTTAATTTTTTCAATAATATTACTAATTAAATAATTAATTAATTAGCTGAATATAATATTTAGGTATGTTTTAGTTTTCTATCTTTTAAATAGAAATATGAAAATAGAGTGTACCTTTTTTTGAGCATAAAAGGATCTCTTTAAATTGTCCGAAATGTTCACATAAAAATTCGCAGTATTATACTTTTTACGAATAAAATAGTAAAAGAAAACATTTTTTGATATTGCACTAAAGTATTGTTTAGTTTTCTTTTTTTTTTTAATAGAAATATGAAAATAAAGTGCATATTTTTTTCATCAAAAGTATTCTTTAAATAGTCCAGAATGTTCACGTAATTATTCGAATTATCCTCTTTAGGAATGCAATATTAAAATAAAACTTTTTATTTTTTTACTTTTCACAAAAATTTATCATAAAAATAAAATATGGAATTTCAAGGTCAGGATTTTCAATCAATTACTTCAATTATTTCCATGTTATTATTTTTTAAATATTATTATTAAAATTTATTTATGTATAACCAACAGTAAAATTGGTCATACAATGGTAAATTTATCCAATTCTTTCTAGATCTAGATTTTATCATCTTTTCAGTGACTTATTCATTCTTAATTTCTATAACACAATCTTCTAATTTTTTAAGTAATACAAATAAATTACATATACTAAGAATATGTTCAAATAAAGAAAAGTGACTTTCAGTTCTGGAGAATAAATCAATAATCCATTATAATTAAAAAATTTCAAATTCCCGCTCGAACATAGCAGAGTTTATTGCGCCGTCTCGTGGCATGTGGTCAAAATAATCCGTTTAAATGTAGCGGTATTGCCGAATTTAGCCGAAAAGTACCGGGAAAAAACGAAGCCACAAAATCGCCGATAGCGCCGCTCTCGTGACATGTGGCCTAACTAGACCCTTGCTGCATCTAGGTAAAATATCTTTTATCCAACCATCGACATATAGAAATGGACCGGTAATGCTGAGAGAACGGTAATGGGCTCTAGAGAGAGAAAAAACATATGAGAGTAGATCTATCTCTTTCTAGATAAAGCTGATTGGTCGAGAATATTTTCGTTGAGTGAAGTTTGGTGCAGCACAGGACCGTGCTTTGTGTCGCGAGTGCCCCAATAATGTGACGTTTATCGCACTTTTCAGAAACGATTTATTTATAATTTATTTAATTATAATTTATTGTAAATAAATATAAAAAAGGGTAGCAGTCTGTGTAGTTTGTGAGCGTTGTCAAGACGTTTATATGGGGATAAGTTTTCATACTTTTCATACGTAAGTAAAGTTATTGAATATAGTAAAATAAAAAATGTTACAACAAAAATAAAACCTCAAAATATGAAGTTTTGTACCTATGCAATAACAATAGTTATTTTTTAGTTCATAGAAATATTGTTCAAATTTTTGACAGTTTTTGCATTATTTTTGAACTCACGAAACGATTATTATTGTAGCATTTTCAATCCAATTTCTAGAAGAATTTAAGGTTACCAAGTTTTTAAAATAATCTATCTGAAACAGGTTAGTTTACATGAATGATCTTTAAAATTCAATTTATTATAACTACAAATTTCTAATGTATTGTTTATCTTTTTTTTTAATTAACCGTACAGAATATTTAAGCAATACCCGAAATGAAATAGATAAGGGCAGGTGTACGTCTCATATGTTTTTTTTTCTCTCTAGAGCCCATTTCAGTTCTCCCCAAAGGGTTACCGGTCCATTTCTAAATGTCGATGGATCCAACAAAGCATAGTCCCGCCACGCGCACGTAAGAAAAATTCAACCAATCAGACGGTTCGCCGGACGAACCTTCCATCTTGGATTCCTAAACTCTACCGTTTTCCACGAGGACGAAGAGAAAGACTGTCAAATGTGAATCATAAATTGTAGACGCGAAAAATGGAAACCGAATTCAAATTCAAGATTATGCGAAGTAATAACTCATATTTATGACTATAACAATATAATTCAAATATATGGCGTCTGAAGATTACGTTTATATTTAACTAAATTGCTTTTGAGCATTTTTATGAATTATTAAAGCGAAATGAGATCCAGGAGAAAGTAAGATTAGGAACCCGATTTTCTACAGAACGACGCACGTTGACCCACGCATATAAAAAAGACGTATGATGTAAAATATAAATAGTTATCATAATAATCTCTTGGAAATGTTTTACTATTAATGTTTGATCTATAGTGTTTTATTATTTGTTATTATTTATTTAATAAATCATATGATTATAATTTTAGCACACACCTATTTGTAAACTGAGTAAAATTTCATTCACAATCATAATTTTTCCAAGAACTGTTTTTTGGTAAATATGTGGGTTAAAAAATCATAAAGTTTAATTTAAATATTTCATATATTATGTTACATTTGATATTATTTATAATTAATGTTTTGATAATAATTCTTTCGTATAATTTTAAAATAAATAATCTTGATCATGTAAATGTATGTATATAATTCGGTTTTAAGTTAGCGATTTTGAATTTGGCGGGGAACCAAAACGGCAGCTTGCATATTCCCATCTAATATAGTACCTTAGCTGCATCTAGGCTTATAATTAATGTCTTTGGTTTTTTGGATCATGGCATCATGCTAGAAAGTTAAATAACGATCGTACACGTGTGACTAAAAAGGTTAGAAACTTGAATTTTATTGCTATCACTATATCAATTATTTTTTATATAAAATCGTCGAACGAATGATTTTAAACCAAATATTACCTCGGAACTCTTTGTGGAAGGCTTATATATATCGGAGCTTTACCATTTCTAAGAATTTAAAAGGATATACATTAATGTCTGGAAATGAAGAAAGCTTCCTCCCTGCGGAGCCTGAATCTGATAATTCTATTGTAAAAAAAACCTTAGCAACTGACATATCGTTGAAAGTAAGTCTTTTTATTGGATATGATGCATGGAAACTATTACTTATCAAGATAGGTAATTACAAGGTGTAACATTGATGTAAATAATCACGTAAATATTATTTACGGTTTTACAATGTGCATATAATTATCAATGATCTCGCTTTAGATAATTGGAAGTGGCGCACGTGGGGCACCAGCAAGCGTTTGTCTCTACACTAACGAAACAAGGTACATTTTCAATTGTGGAGAAAGCACACAAAGGATAAATAATGAACATAGAAATAAATTATGTAAATTATCAAAGATAGATAATGTTTTTATTACAACACCTACTTGGAAGAATATCGGAGGTCTTCCTGGATTTCTCTTATGTTTACAATCGTATGGTATCACTAACGTAAACGTGCATGGGCCTGTTGGGACTATAGATGTTGTTGATGCCACGAGAAGATTTGTATATCTCAAAAAATTAAGTGTGACAGAGGGGAATGTTAATAAACCGTTTGTTGATACAGTGCTAACTGTTACTTATGTTCCTCTGGAACCTCCTCAGACAAGCGAGACGACTGATAATTTTACGAATAATACTAAGACCATAGAAGATAATACAGATTACTATGAGCATGAGACTGACAGACACGAAAAAAGAAAACCTATTATATATGGCAACAATGTCAAACGAGTAAAAAGAGATTCGCATCCCATCATAGGACAAATCAAAGGCTCCATGTGTTATATTGGCAAAATCCACCCGCGAACGGGAAGATTGAATTTAGAGAAATGTGTAGAGAAAGGCGTCAAACCTGGCCCCATGTTGGGCCAATTAAAATGTGGAAAGGATATAACACTTGCAGATGGCAGTGTAGTAAAGAGCGTGGATGTGGTGGATCGACCGGATCCTGGACCTGTATTTATAGGTACGTTGTACTAGTATATTGTGTTTAAGTGCGGAAAGTAGGCAGTACCACACGAGTGTCAAGTTTTCTGCACTCGTTCAAAATTACTTAGGTTACAGTTTTCAATGCCCACATACGTACCCTTTATACAACACAGCCAGATCAAAAACACCATTACGTGAACTGATCACCCTTTTATGTGCGTACACTGGCTGGCACGTGGGCCTGATATTGTTCTCAATTCCTCGCTGATTGCTTGCACCATGTTTCTCGAGTGAGCGAAAATATTGTTCTTTGGAAAGTTATATCTGTTACACTTAACTCAAGAAAAAAATTGAAATTTTTGTATTATATTCTGCTAGACATTTTTAGCTTTTCCCCTAACTGGTAAAATCCATTTTAGTGCAACAATTGAACATGGTAAAAAAAACTTTTGAAAAAGTCGCGGTTCGTGCGTGTCAGTGTTTTTTTAGTGCGGCGTATCGTAGAATCACAAAACGACTCAAATATTTCGTGGAATTGTCAGTCTTTCAGTAATATTTTCAAGTTTATAATGTATTTGTGCAATTCTGTTTCTGCATCCTTGTATCAGTTGAAGAATTTTCAGTCTCACGAAGTATAAGCAAATGTCCGAAGTTAGACGTTGGAGTGCCACTAATTTTAAATGTAAGATATTTTATTTTATGAAACTGAAAGGTCGTCAATCGACAGTAGCATGGAACATGACTGAGAAAATAGATTCTAAACTTAAGAGATATTACTATTCGTTCATTTCTGACTTAAATTTACATACATTTAAAATATTTTCTCGAAAAAATTTGTCAGCATTCCCATGACACCAGGGATGTATAATGAGAAAATTCATGAATAAAAAAATTGTTGAAAATTTCAAGAAAATTTTAAAAAGGGATTCGAGTTGGTATCGGCCAACTACTACAATCGGATGATTATACGACCGACGCATGACTCCAAGTACCGTTTAGGTGCTGAAATCACTATAAATAATCCCTAGGACGGCACACAGTGTGTCAAAAAACACCTTTTTTTTAGACAAAAATCGAACGCTAGTGCAACTCTTAACGGACTTTGATGTTTTTTTTTTAGAAATGCCCGTAAGGCTTGCAGGTATAACGAGTAAGTGCAAACATTTCATTTCGACTTAACAGAAATTTGTTATTTAACAACAAAGTTACAACTTTTTATTGCTAAACTTTTCTGTGATACCACTTCTCCTAATTCTTTCAAATTCATTAAAAAAGGTCATATATTAATGATAATAATGTGCGTTTATAATAAACTAAGAATACATCATTATTGCCAATTATTAAAACAATTTTTATAAACAAATGGACATTTTGGCCATTTTTTATGAAAAAGCTTGATTTTTTCTGCGAGATCCAATTAAAATGTTTCGCTAAACACTCCTTTCTATGATATTTTTCATATTGACCAAAAAATTTTAATTTTTACATTCTCATCAGAAAAGGTATTAGATTTGTGTAAACGTTGACACCCCCCCCCCTCAGTTTTTGTTAAATGTCCACGTTTTTATACCCCCTGAATCCGAAAAACAGGTTTTCACGAATGTGTCTGTATGTCTGTTTGTGGGCACGATAACTTCTGAAAAAATTATTCTATTAGATTGACCTTTGGTACACCCTTTAAGTGTTCTAAACTAAAGGTCCAGTTCGGTAGCCAGCCATTTTGGATAAAAATTCAAAAATTTCGCACATTTTGAATATTTTTGAGACCACTTTTTTCAAAATTCAAAAATTTTGTGTACGGATATTCATAGTATTCAAAAAGACGAATAATTTTTCGTAAAAAGTCTTTTCACAAAACCAAAAATTATCAGAGTTCTAGCATTTACAAAATTCCAATAAACAAAAAAATGAACATTTTAAGCTAAGTAACGCAAGATATGAAAAAAAGTCGATAGAAAAAAAATGTTGATTTTGAATGCTCTACATTTCTACAAGAATACCATACTAACTGCTTGAGTTTCGTTAGAAAATTCAATTGACAAAGCGTGGATCACTGTCGTTAAGGATTTAATTTAGAAGTTAAAAAACCGTCAGGCTGCTGTGTAGACTGCATGTGTAACTTTTAAATTGTAAAAATAAATGCAACTTCAAATGTCTTGCTAAAGACACCTCACGGTCATATTTTCATATTGAGCAAAAAATTTTCATTTTTTAATAAATTCTTGTAAGCAAATGCACATTTTAACCATTTTTTCATGAACAGGATTGATTTTTTTGCGGAATCATCTTGAAATGTCTTGCCAGACACCTTGCTATCACATTTTTCATAGTGACCAAAAAGTATTAATTATTTAAACAGGTGTAATAAACAAATGTACATTTTGTCCATTATTTCATGAAAAGAATTGATTTTTTGCGGAATTCGAAATTTCTTGCAAAAGACTCCAAATCAAAACGGATAAAGGATGGAAGGTACCGTATATTCTCTGGCCAAATTGAAAAAGTAAAGCTCTGCATCTACTATGCTTAGTTGTGTTTTAAACAGAACAAATGAAGCTTTGTCCCTGCGACCCTCGCTTGTTTCTTTAGGTAGGAAGAGTGAAAGTGTTCATTAACGATCCACAATTGTTTCCTTAGAGAAAACAAGTGAAGCTCTGACTTTACGATGCTTATTTATTTTTTGGGAGCGAACAATTAAAACTGTGCGATCTTCAGTGATATGTAGAATGAGAATAAGCACCTCTGTGACCTTCAGTTGTTTCTTTTGAGAAAAAAAGTTCTTGAACGCTGGTTTGGAAAAGGAGAAGTGTGATCTAGCTCCCGAACTCATTAACTTCTTCTGTTGATTCAGTAACCTTTTGCGAATATCAATGAAAGTTTGTTGTACCTGGTATTGAAGTCAATGTTTCTCGCAGATTTTTTTAGTTGTGTATAGTATTACAACGATGTAGGTGAATACAATTTTTACACAACATAAGATAATTCAGTTGAAAAATATATTATTTCGATTTTGGATTCGTTCCCAGCCTTTGAATGCCTTGAAGTAAAGTTTGGTCTGGCTCATAAGCTTCTGATCTTTTTTTACATAGTCAATAATCTTGTGCAATCTCTAACCAATTAGGTACTTTATCGAATAAAGTCTAGAATACTTTTATCACTTGTTATAAATAAAAATATTTGCGTAAACAATTTCGGTTTATTTTTTGTATGACTCCTTATCTTTATGTTATCATAATCTTTTGATTAGAATTAGTTCCATACTGTGGTATTTGCAGTGTCTTCTACTATATCTCCAAAAAGAGAAGGTATATGGTTTTTTGTATTAACGCAATGTAGAAATGCTATTTTATATCCGATATTAGTAACAATATGAAATACATTTTCATAAAAAGAGATATTTAGGGTTCCACTCGTGTAAAAAACTGCGAATTGTTTGCCGACGTTTCGAAGTTTTTGACACGAGTGAAACCCGAAATACCTCTTTTTATCAAAATTAATCATCGTGAAAGCATAAAATCTATTATGAAATACATTATTCAGAAAACATTTTGCGTGTTCCAAAAGTTAAAAGACTGAGAACAAAATATATGTGCTTCATTGCATGGAATTTTAGCTACATATGGTAAATTGTTAACATGTTTTGATGAAACCCCACAAATATAGCTGAAATCACTGGAATAGGTACGAATTTTCTCCAGCGGCTTTATGTGATAGCTGTATTCTTTCTTCACAAGGGAATCAGTCCGATTGAGGAACCTCCCCGTGGTGCATATCAGGTCACTATAAAAAATACGATAGTAAGGATTCTTTTTCAAGAAATTTTGAATTAATTCAGCAAAAAAATCAATTCTATTCATAAAAATGGTTAAAATGATAATGTATTTACCTCGCGCTACGCGCTCGGTCTTTGTATATTCGCCACACTTGTGCACAGACTTTTTAAAACTAAAGGTCAAAGGATCGACAACAGTAGTTTGGTCATTGTAAATTATCTTTTGTTAAAGCTTCTTCTGCTTTGACGAACACGTTCTCATTACGTGTCTCGTGCTTCGCACTCGAGTTTATCCCTGAAATTGTATAGCATTCCCATAAATGTATATTATGACAATTCATAACATGTATTGTCATGAAAACACATGTAGTTTCATTCTCTCGTTTAAAAAAAATTCACAATCATTAAAAAAAAAACTTTTGTTATGGAGCATTTTATTGTAAGTTTTGCCGTTTCTTCAAAAACTGTATTTGCACACTTCCCATTTTATTTTTACAATTTAATCTAAATTAAATCCCTAACCTCAGTGAACCAGACTTTGTCAATTGAATTTTCTACGGAAACTCAACCAGTTGTTATGGTAATCTTGTAGAGCATTCAAAATCAACATTTTTCTTCTATCGACGTTTTTTCATATCTTGCATTATTTAGCTTAAAATGCTCATTTTCGTGTTTATTTAAATTTTTTAAATGCTAGATCTCTGGTAATTTTTGGTTTTGTGAAAAGACTTATTACGAAAAATTTTTCGTCTTTTTGAATACTATGAATATCCGTACAGAAAATTTTTGAATTTTGAAAAAAGTGGTCTCAAAAATATTCAAAATGTGCGAAATTTTTGAATTTTTATCCAAAATGAATGGCTAACGAACTTGACCTTCAGTTTAGGATACCTATTTTTCGGATTCAGGGGTATCAAAACGTGGACATTTAACAAAAACTGGGGGGGGGGGGTCGAAGTTTCACAAATCGAATACCTTCTCTGATGAGAATGTAAAAATTAACATTTTTTGGTCAATATGAAAAATATGATAGCAAGGAGTGTTTGGCCAAACATTTTAATTGGCTTAGTTGGTGTTTGCCATTCTTATTACATTCTCATCAATTATGATTGAGAAAGTATTAGAATTGTCGGAAATTTGACATCACACTTTTTCAACGAATCTCCATGTTGCAAGACCCCCTGAATCCGAAAATCAGGTTTTCACGATGGCGTCTGTCTGTGCGGCCATCCGCCTGTAAACACGATAACTCTCGAAAAAATGAACGATTCAAATTCATCTTTGGCACACTTTTTTTAGGTCCTAAAAGAAAGGACGAGTTCGTGAACCAGCCATTTTTGATAAAAATTCAAAAAGTGAGCGCATTTTGAAAATTTGTAAGACCACTTTTTTCTAAATTTGAAAATTCTATGTACGGATATTTATAGTATTGAAAAGAAAAAACAATTTATCCTTATGATTTTTTTCGATAAAAAGAAAATTCTCAGAGTTATAGCGTTTTCAAAATTTTTTTAATTAAACGAAAATCAAAATTTGAAGCCGAAAAACGCACGATATGAAAGAAAGTCAAGAGAAGAAAAACATTTCTTTTTGAAAACTCTACAAGATTATCATAACCAATTTTTGGATTTTCTTCAAAAATCGAAAATTCAAATTTTAATTGCACAAAAAATAATGGAAAATAAAAAATTCCATTTTGTGGACAAACTATGTAGGATACGAAAAAAGATGAATTAACAAAAATGGTTATCTCAAAAAAGATCCACAATTTCGTTAAGAATCACTTCTTGATAGGATGCGTATTTTTGTTTTATTCGTGAAAAATAACGCTAAAAAAATAAAAAAAATATGAGGAAAAACGACGAAAGTTACGAGAAAAAAATCCAACAAAACCTGTTTACAAATATCTGTCGGAAATCGAGTGCGCAGCGCGAGTGTCACGATGAGAATGTGTACCTCAAAGCCTACAGAGCTTTGAGAAACTTAATCTTTGACTATACTTAATTAAGCAGAAAATTCAGAATATGAAGACGCATATAAATACTGCCATCTAAAAGAGATCTTTTTGATTAAGTTTTTTTGAAGCATTCCAAATGCAAAGAATAAATATCCGAGCGCGAGTCAACTTGCGAGTGAAGCGAGCCGCGTGCGTAGCGCGCGATGAGAATGTGCCCGCGAGGCGGGCAGATTTTTTTTTTATATATAACAATTATAATTTTATATTTATTGTTTATCATTGGCGCGGCTTGTTGCGTTTCTATAAATATTCTCTATAACAAATATTGTATTACGCAAGTTAAACTTATAAATAATTAATAATAAATATAATCATATAATAATAATTAATATTTCATCAGTCACTTGACTTAGTCCGTGGCTATGATGTATAACCGGGTTCACCCGAGTAAAAGCTTTGAAAAAAATAATTAATAGAACTATGTAAAAGTCTTCTTTGTAATAAAAGAATGATAAAGTAAATATACAAGGAAATATATAATCGGAAACACCAAATAAGCCATTTTTAATCAAGAATTACATATTCAAGTGCGTAAGAAAACATCACACTCATATTCTCCTTCCAAATTATATGCTTTGAGAATATGTTTTATCTTATTAGTAATAAAAGAATAATAAAGTATATGAACAAGGAAACATAAAATCGGCAACACCAAATAACTTATATTTAATAAACAATTACAAATTCAAGTGTGTGGAAAAAGTTACTTATATTCTCCTTCGAAATTATGTACTTTATTTTGAGGTATATACACTGTAAAGTACATGATTTGGAAGGAAAATATAAGTGTATCTTTTTTTACATATTTGAATATGTAATTTTTTATTATAAACGAGTTATTTAGTATTTCCTATTTTATCTCTCCTTGTACAATTACTTTATTATTCTTTTGTCACTAAGAAGACAAGGTATAACTTTTAAGTGATATATAATTTGAAAGAAGAATCTAAGTATAACTTTTTTTACATACTGGAAATATGTCTTTGTTTATTAAAAATAAGTTATTTGCTATTTCCTATTTTATCCTTCCTTGTACATTTACTTTATCATTCTTTTATTATTTGAAGATTTTAATATATTTCTATATGAGTTGAACTTGTGAAAACAATTTTTATTTAGAGAATATTTTCAGAGGCAAAATAAGCTGCGTCGATGATAAACAATAAATAGAATATTATCATTGTTATCTACAACAAATAAAAATGACAAACACCAACTAAGCTCTTTTATATGTACAATGAACAATTCAATTTTCATCTATTATGGAAATACAATACTTACTACAAAATTGATTTTCGAATGTGATTGAAGTCAAAATTAATTTCTGAAGACGATTCGGAAAAAACATTCTTCTAAATCACGTTTAATGACATTTCAAGTTAAAAAGTAAATTTTGGAGTTGTTTTAAAAAGAATTCTTTAAAGATTATTCAGAGAACAAATGTGCCTTAATAAAAACGTAACGCCCTGCCTCTATATTAGATAAATCGAAATTTTATGTCTACTTATACTTAGTATTGAGAGCACGGCTTACATATTCATTAATAATAATGACAAATCAGTATTTTCTCAATAGGAGCAGTCAAAATGACAAAAAATTTAAGATTTCCGAAATCGAAGAGCGCAAGCTCAGCTGCTATATAAATTGATCCTGCACAAAGCGATCAATACGCTATACGCGCTATACATGCCTCTAAAATCGAAAATTTGGTGCATGTGCTACAACATGCCTATCCAGAGAGGGGAGTTTGACTAAATCACCAGATGTTTGAGTTCCTCCAACAGTCTCTACTCAGCTTCGGTGGTGGTCGGTTTCTGAAATGGAAGGGAGGTCTCCAGTGCTGTAGATACGTAGTATCTTGGAAGGTGTCTTATGGCGACTGAATTAAAAATAAAATGAAGTAATTTGGAATTTAATTAATTAATATATTAGCAGTAAAAGCATTTATAAGCCTTGCAAATGGGAAAGTACATGATATTTTGTTTGAAGAAAGTTGGAAGTAAATTTTCGAAGCCAATAGTTTCATGGAAAATTACAACTTTATTTCAATAGATAATTTTAGGGCCTTTTTATTGAACTATTTAATTCTCTTATAATTATAAATAAAAGAGACCATTACATTCTTTACACTATTTTATTGTATTGCAATAAATTCACATTCAATGTGTAAACTTTTCTAAATATTGAAGGGCAATGATTTCAACATTTTTTAAACATTAGCTTACACTTTCCAAAGAAATTGTCAGCATAATTTGAAATCAGGATCTTGCAACATACCTATTGAAAGTTATGGCGCTTATACATTTCCTTTATTTATTAATGTAAAGTAAAATGTCATCATACCCAGTAACAAGCGTTGAATTCAGAAAAATTAAGAATTTGTATTCCAATGAATACGCGATTTTTCCTCCGTCTAAAAATCCCCCAGTGGGAACACAAAAAGTGCAATTCCTATTCCTCTCAATCGATTTAGTAAAATTTAACGAAAGCATTCATTTAACCTATTTTTCATTATTAAATCTTTTTATAAGTTATAAATTCGAAAAATATTCAAATTTATATTGATTTATATGTTAAACATTTATTTAAACGTCTTAAAAAATGTACCAAAGAAATCTATGCAAATGTGTGAATTTAAATCATTTTAACTCCAGAGAGGCAGAGTTGAATTGATAAGAATTAAAATTTCAGAATTTATGTTCCGCATGAAGGAATTTAAACAACTTATTACACATATTTTGTGCACTTATTAGAAGGAATTTAATAAAATCAAAATATGAACACTTCTGAGGAATAAAAAATACCTCTGTGAGGTGCGTTACCGGTACAATTAGAAGGAATGAAATATATTGAAAACACGTTCTCTTTGGGAGAATAGAAAACTGTGTGGCGGTCGCTATGGAAATAGAAGTGAATAAGTTTAGGAGGTATCTTATTCTTATTGTGGCATTTTAGACAGATGGAAAAATCGCGCATTGAAAATAATAGAATAATCTTCACTTTTGCGCTGAAATCTGAAAATATTAATTTTTCTCTATTCTACGCTTATTACCGGGCATATCAACTATTTATATTTTGAAATTGTTGCAATATTGATAAAATTATATTCCTGTCGAAAAAACGTATAATTTTTCAAGCTCAGGATATCAGTAAACATTTCTCTTTCGTTCGAGTTGCATCTTACATTTAAAGCATTAAAATAAAATTATTGCATTTCAAATTAGTCACCCTAAAGCACCTACTTCAAAACTTATCTGTGGTACTGAATTCTGCAATGTGCGTCACGTGGCACGAGCTACGAACAACCACGAATAGTCCAGTCAATGAAGGATTTGAGAAAAAAATTCGTAAAAGTATCATTTTTTTCGCAGATACGTTGGCAATGGCTTTATAAAGATATTGTAAAAAGTCCCCAAACATACGTGCACGGCAAAGTTCCGAAATTCTGGAAAGTGTTAAACAATAACATGTTTTTTAAAATTACTCGAGAATTGTTGATTTTAGGTCGAATATGGTGATGTGAAAAAATGTTCATAATTTTATAGGTCACAAAAAAGGTTCTAGCTATTGTGGACGTATTGTCAACAGCTGCGCTATTAAATTGGATTAGCTGCACAATTCTTCTATTTCTGAACAAATAAAATAAAATCTCAAATATCCTGGAAAAAGCGTCGGAAATATATCAGGCGATTTTTACTGGAGCAAATGCAGGTTCCTGTTAACAAAAAAAAAAACGACTAAGTCATTTGCATGACAAATTATCAGTATAAAATGAGCTCAACTTCAGTGTACAATTTGATATGTTTAAGGGGATGCTTTTGAGATGAAACTTCTTGTAAGTGTTCCTCCATTTTCATACAATACATTTTCCAATTTGTAGGCCAGAATAATAATATTTAAGGCCTCTTTTAAAGCTTTAAACAAGTAAATTTCAAAATTTAAGCTATGATATCGGAAGCAGCGGTGATTATGAGTCCTAATGGCAGCAATTGGAGCGGGGGCGAGAACGGTTACCTCTTTCGATGATATTGAACCCTTAGAAATTTTTTTGCTCACTTTTCCCGACAATAGAATTGGCCTTCGGGTGGCCATGACGTCACTGGAATGCAGGTTCTCAATGAGGAAAATTTCAAAAATAAAATTATAAAATAAAATTAAGGCAATGCACATTAAGCCATCTGTTTATTTTATGGAAAATATATTCTGCTTGATAATTTGAATAAGAGTAATTACAAACATATCCTTAAGAACCTATAAAAAATCATAATTAAAAAAATTAATTTTTTATTTTCAAACGCAGTGAATAAGACAATTAAGAATAAATATAACATAATTTTGAAATGTCCACAACTCGGATTAACTTGTATTTTATTCCCTAAGCACTAGAAAATGGTGATGGAATTTACTTCACACGTAGAAGTTAAAAACTTTTCATCTTTTTACATTCTCATTTAGGGGTTAAATCTACTATGTCAAGATTCTTTTTGGTGATGTTAACAAAATTCTATTGAAGGAGACTGGGAAAATATGGCACTACCGCAAAATACGTTTTTTATAATTGCTTGCGATGAGCATGCGATAACTCCGGGAACGATTGTCTGCAATTCAAAATCAAAAAGTACAAGTATTAGAGTTGCTACAGGTCTGATGGTTCTGGAAAATTAGGGAATGTCAGGGAAAACATAATAGAGTCCGGGCATTTTCGATAAAGTGAAATTATTTGTATTATTACGATTAAAAATCGCAACTATTTAGTTGCAAATTAATCTGTGTTTGTTAAGGATTCAAATTATTTGCTTGAACTATTTTTTGTATAAAATTTTGAATTGCAGACAATTGTTCCAGAAGTTATCATGCTCATCGCAAGCATTAATATAAAACGTGTTTTGCGGGAGCGCCATATTTTCCCAGTCTCCTTCAATAGAATGTTTTTAACATTACCAAAAAGAATCTTGACGTAGTAGATTTAACCCCTAAATGAGAATGTAAAAAGATGAAAAGTTTCTAACCTCTACGTGTAAAGTAAATTCCATCACAATTTTCTAGTGCTTAGGGAATAAAGTACAAATTAATCCGAGTTATAGACATTTCAAAATTATGTTATATTTATTCTTAAATGTCTTATTCACTGCGTTTGAAAATAAAAAATTCATTTTTGTAATTATGGTTTTTTATAGGTTCTTCAGGATATGTTTGTAATTACTCTTATTCAAATTATCAAGCAGGATATATTTTTCATAAAATAAAAAGATAGCTTAATGTGCATTGCATTAATTTTATTTTATAATTTTATTTTTATTTTTGAAATTTTCCTCATTGAGAACCTGCAGTGCAGTGACGTCACGGCCACCCGAAGGCCAAGTCTGTCGGGAAAAGTGAGCAAGAAAATTTCGAAGGGTTCAATATCATCGAAAGAGGTAACCGTTCTCGCCCCCGCTCACATTGCTGCCATTAGGACTCATAATCACCGCTGCTTCCGATATCATA
>NC_046660.1:124742300-124749003 GCF_010883055.1 Belonocnema kinseyi | reverse complement strand
ATTAATTCCAATTTCAAGCATTAAAAAAAAAAGTTAGATATCTGAAGTCATCGAAACCCATAGATTCCGAATTATTATGTTTTAGGCTGTTAACTATGAAATTAAAAAGATCTACTTCTAAATTTTAATCCGAAAGCTTAACAAAGGACCCTTGAGTGTCGGCTACTCTATTGAGATAGCCTCTCTGCTTGTTATTTATGATCGTATTAATTCTTCAATTTCGGAAAGGATATTTTAAAGCCTTCAGACCATTTAAACGAGCTTCCTGGACCTTTAAAAATATCTACCTGAGTGCCTGCGGAGAATTTCTTTGAGATTCTTTGACCTAAAGAATTTTTGTATATATTCAAAGATTCTTTTCGGTAGGCAAGTATGTTGTCTTTGAGTCGAACTCCTCTCTCTGGACAGGCCTGTGCTAAAAGAACAATTTCCCACCTAACATTCACTGTTTTTTGTCTGTAAATTATTTTTCCAGAAATGCTTTTAAAGAATTCATATGTATCTCGTTCTCAAATAGTAAATAATAATCCATTATTTTTTTAGTGGTTGATTGTCCGAGAGAAGATTTATTACAGTGTTTAATAAATAATCAGATTTTTGATAAGCATCAATCCTCTTCTGCCACTTCAAAGGACATGATCGCTCTTTGCGTGATTCACTTTACACCAGAGAAGATATTAAAAGATGAACGATATTTAAAATGGATGGAAAAGTTTGGTTGGGCTACGCAACACATAATAGTTAACGAAACTAACACATGTTTAGGCACCGAAGCAGTTCATAAAGTGCAGCATCAATTACACTTGATTCACGATACGATATTTCCTTTTCTGGATCAATCACATGTTAAGGTTGATAACAATTCCCAGCCCAGACTGTATGGTGATGCGAAAGATGCTGAACCAGATTCGTCAAGTGAATATGATGTAAGATATAATATATATTTTTATACTATTGAAACAAATAGTGCTGACGTTAGTAGCTTTACGGTGATCCTTGACTTATCAGCTTTCGGAAGGTAAACATGAGCGGGCTCGGTTACTGTCAGGACGGGTGACAGTTCATGATTGAGCAATCCAAAATAACGTCATTTTGTGAGGAAGGTCAGTCTCGAAAGAAAACAAACGTGCTCTGGCTTTGTCTTCATGCACGAGAAGCAGTGGCAAAGCCCGGGGGGGGGGGGGGCACCCTGAAACGAGTATTTTCATTATTCAATTTCCTTTTCCCCCACTCTTCTGCCTATAAATAAACCCGAAGCCAAATATATGTTTATTTTATTGCAAGACTAGCTTTTCTGACAAAATATCGTCAACTTTAATTGATCTATTCTCGCTTAGTCTTGTTTTTTACTGCGTTCAGTTACTTTCGAGCGAAAGATATGATATCCAAACTCGATCTCCTGTGAGAGGAGGTGATTGATATATTATGTAAAAACCTGAAAAGGTATATATGTATAGAAATAAGTGATATTAAAAAATAACGAAATAATCATCGATACTAATTTTTAAACGTTAATTTTCAGGTGGGACAGATTGATGAATCTCCATTGTTACACCGCGCGAAAACTCTGCACTCTTTTTCTTTGTACCCAAAGAAAGAGCTGATGACGAATTCGGAAGTTAAACTTTCTCCTCGTCAATACATAAATGAAATATTCGAAATGGAAGGTTTTTTAGATGCCTTAGCAGAAGTCCAGACGAATGTCAATGATATGACAAAAAAATTAGGTAAAATACCAGAATATCCGAAACTTGTGATGTTGGGTACAAGCTCGACTGCGAATACCAAAATGAGGAACACTAGTGGTATACTTTTGAGAATCGATGAAGAAAGAAGTATACTTATGGATTGCGGAGAAGGAACTGTGAATCAAATTTTTAGAATGTACGGAAATAAAACAGATAGCATTCTTGCCACTGTTAAGGTTAGTTTTGATCAATTGAATATCATTGTTATCGAATTATTGTTGGTCTCTAATGGGAGAAGACTGAACTTACCCTACATCCACAGTTTCAAATTTAAAAATAATTTGTATCTATTTTACAACTTTTTTAAACGGGTTTCTATTTTAACCCTTCGTTTGCAAACGTTGTTTTGGCGCCTCTCGTCTGTAAAGGCGGATATTTCACGTCCGTCCGTTTTTTCACCCTATTGATATAGTTAAAAAATTCATACGAATGTCGGAAACCTTTAACTTGACATAAGAATCATAAAATGGTAGAAAAATAAATTTTTTCACATATTTTTCTTTAAACGTATGGAGCAACTCGGCAGGAATACAGTGATTTACTCAAAAAATTGTAATTTTAAGAAAAACTAAGATGACGTAATTTAAAAAACGGCAAATCGAAGGCTAATAATACAATTTAAAGAAAAAAATACCCTGCTTTACTTATTTAAAATTAAATGCTTAAGTTTTTACAGGTACAAAAGGCAATAAAACATGTGTTAGGCATTGATATTCACACTTTTTATTATAAAAAAAACAAACATTTCTTTATATGGCTAAACAAAATTATTTTGCCTCAAGTATGACTATTCTATTGGTATCCACACATTTTATTATCAGAAAAACAAATAAAAAGCAACAACAAAAATGTTACTGTACTTCAAGTTTGGTATATGCCGTCTCTAAAGGTGGGTATTTAGTGTCCGCTCCGGATTTGACCTGCTCACCACAACTTTTCAGAAAGGACTGGGATTGATAGGGACCGCTAACATTTTTTAGGTGGGGGTAGCAGCGGCCACCTTTCCCTTTTTTGGAAAATTATTAACTAAAACAGTTTCGACTCGGACATGAAATACCCTCCTTTCCTGACAAAGGATTAAAGCTTGGAGACTAGTTTGCTTCGAACTGTCACAAGTAACTCATTAAATAATAAAAAACCTAAATCAAAATAAATCTTCTATCCGTAGGCTATTTACATTTCACACCTTCACGCAGACCATCAATTAGGGTTGATTGGAGTTTTGCAAGAAAGATCACGTATAACGAGGGATCCTGTTTACCTTATCGCTCCAGATAAAATTCACGTGTGGCTGCAATTTTATGAGACCAGATATGAACCTGTTGATAAACTGTATAAATTGACTCCTAACAGTAAATTATCATTTAATCAACACGAATTAAATGCAGATACTGAGAAAAAATTATTTGAAAGTCTTAATGTCAAGGATATTAGTACAGTTCCTGTCAACCATTGTGCGTTTTCATACGGAGTAGCTCTGACTCTTACAAATGGCCAGAAAATAGTTTACAGGTATGAAACTTACTTCAATTTTATTTATGAGAATGGCGACTGGCTCGAAAAACTTTATAAATGATACTATTTCAATGAATTTAAAATTGTAAAAATTCATGATAAATTGTATGATGTCAAATTTAGTCGTTTAAATTTGCACAATTTCTAATATATCAATTGTCGATATAAATTCTTAAAAAGTGAACAATTTTCTATTGTTGAGGGTTTAATTCTAATATTTCGATTTGAAGGCTTTAATTTGTAGTTCGGTTTCGAATATTTGAAGTAAAATTTTTTTAAATCTCTTTCACGAAACTAAAAGTGAAAAAATAATTTACATTTTTTAGTGGTGATACAATGCCTTGTGAAAATCTCGTTAAGCTGGGACGTAATTGCGATTTACTAATTCATGAAGCAACAATTGGAGATGGTAATCCAGAAAGTGCAAGTCTAAAACTTCATTCGACAGTATCTCAAGCGATAGAAATGGGTGAAAAAATGAATTCAAAGTTTACTTTATTGACGCATTTCAGTCAACGTTTTGCAAAAACGTTTTATTTACCTGAAATTGAAGATCGTCCAGATTGCAGTAAAATAGGAATGGCTTTCGACAACATGCATGTTAGATTGGGTGAACTTCCTATTCTTCCATTGTTCTATCCTTGCCTTAAGATAATGTGTTTTTCGAATGTAAATGTACTACAAAATGATGAAGGAATAAGGACAATCGGAAGGCCAAAAACGCGCAGACAAAAAGAAATTGACAAACTAGATGCAATAACGACTAACTAATTTATTAATAATTTTAGGTTGATTGATTTTTCATCGGACGTTATTAGTGTGAAATGAGCATGAAAAGTGTAGGTTCCAGAAACCTATGTGTAAAGTGTATATAATATTTATAGCAAAACATTTATGAATCATTTGATAATTAAAGCTCAAAATATACTTTACGTTTTACTATTTTTTAAACATAATTCCGTTCCTTTCGCAGTAAGACGGCGATCAAAAAGTACTTAAAAGTAATTTGTATTCAAATAAATTTTGTATCACATTTTCCATGCGTATATTCTAATTCATGTTAGTTGGACTTACAAAATGTTGTTAATATTTTCAATGAAAATTTTGTCATCAAATAAAAAAAAACTGAGAATATAAAATAAGTCATGGAAATAAAGTGCCAGAACCACAGAGTTTGCACCAACCACGAAGCTCTATTCCCACAATTCTGTTCAGTGATTGGCTGCTTTACTGAAACCTACTTTATCGTGTCAATTCTTCAATTAGGATCTCTATTAAATACGAAAAGCATACGAATATAATTGGTCCAAAACACGTCCAATGCAATATGCATAGTTATTCGGTGATTATTAGGCAATAAATTAAATAAGCTTTTAGATATCCCTTTTTAAGTCTCGGGACATACGGAACAACAGTGATAGAAAAAGTCGGGTTATTGAAGTGAGCAGTTTTAGACAAAAACTTTTTTATTTTCAAGCGAGCACGTCGGCGATTAAGTTGTACCTTTAAGTGATAGTGTCGCAGTCAATAAAATAGATTTGGACATTGTAGAAAAACAATAAAATTGTTCGCAAATAATATTACATTACCAATATTATACTAATAAAAATAATGATACTTATTTTAAGATACGAATGTATATTGTGTAAACGCGTCAAAACTAAGATATAAAAATAATTAAGTATTAAACGAAATAATCTCAGCCGTAATATTTAAAATGGGTCAAATACAGACATATATTTACACAAAAATTAGATTCCCGTATAAAATCATATTAATATCATATTAATATCATATAAAAGTTTCATTCAATCAGTCACGCGAAATATTTTATACTGGTCGAAAAGCTTAAAGTTAATTTAATGACCGATTAACTGACATTGTTCGCCGTTCCTGTAAACACGTATTTCTTACCCTTACAATTACATAACGTCTATTTGGTATAAAATGCACGTATATATAAATATAAAAAATGCGTCGAATTGGAATGAATTGCAATTTGATCTCAAATCCGATCGAGATCTTACAGGTATTTGTATTAAGAATCAGAATACACAGTCACGTTTTCAATTCTTGTTTTTTTAAAGTTAAATGTCATCAGCAGCTCAGTACAACCGCGGAGTAAATTTAAGTACACATTATAAAACCTGGCAGCGCCACTGTTAATATTTATTTTCGACGTATTCAGAATTGGGCGCCGTATTTATTGCATATAAAAAGAGGTAATAAGTGTGGCAAAGTGTATGTATGCCTTCGATTTTAAAATTCCCATTTTGTAGCTGAATCGTGATCCAACTCTCCCAAGCGCAGGGCTCCATTTTTTCCTGCTGTTAGGTACCGGCCATCTGTGCACTTTATGCAGATACGCGATGGTTCTCGCAATTCCAAGTAAAATCCTTCAGAAGGCATGTCGGAGTCCACCGTCACTCCTTCGCTATCTGCATGCCAATATTTTCCATTCTGACCTATTTCGTGAGTTATAAGACATAAAATTAGAGTCAGTATTTTCATAATCAATTTCAGTAAAAAAAAGCTGATTGCTAGGCTTTGAACTATTCGATGGCACTGCATAAAATACCATTGAAAAGTTGAAAAATTCAACAGTTGCTAAACGTGAAAATTTTCAAATATTCAATATTTGAAGTTCAAGTTCGCATGTTCCCCATTAAAATTGCGTCATATGAAAGGCTTCTGATTCTATATTGTATAATTCTAGTATTATTTTCTTAAAACCTCGCGAAACTTACAAAAAATCACGAATCTCCATAAGACTCTACACTGCATTAACCCCTTATGTTCACCGAGTACGTATTGGGAGAGATCCTTAAGGAACTTCGTTATTTTATTAAACATGATAAAATTCAAATGTTTCTCTTTCTGATAAAGCACGATACGCAGGACAGATTGGAAAATAAATAAAGCAAAAAAAGTGAATGTTGAAAATTTGGTGCCTTAATTTTTTAAACTTAGCATATTGAGTAATTTTATTTTATTATTATTTAAACAATTCAATTTTAAAAGCATCAAATCAAAGAATGTTTTGCAGTGAATATTTTAACCAACAGTTTAGTTTTGAATACTTAACCCTCTGATGGCGTGCATTTTCAGGCGTCTTGTGAGCGCTGGGTGTGCAGCCGCTCATAACTTATTTCAGAGATAAAAACTGTTTAAAATAATTATTTCTCACCTTTTCCGGGGTGAAATAAAATCTCTAAAATTCCAGGAATACAGTTGTATAAGTTTGGTATTAATATTTTAATTAAGCAAAAGACAGTACAATTTTAAACAAAATAAATTTCTACAAGTGATCGAAAATGGCAAAAATCGCGTTTTCTATGGGTACAGTCTGTCAAGTTAAAGCGTGGGTAACTTTTTTGGTAAAATATTTTATTTAAACGCATGTTTCTACATGGAATTACATTTGTCAAGGTGTCGAGCAA
>NC_046660.1:124734015-124742200 GCF_010883055.1 Belonocnema kinseyi | reverse complement strand
GAGGGAGCTCTTCTTAATATTTTGACACCAAAATCATGTCGATACACCTTACCGACTGCGAGTAAAGCCACCCACGCTTTAACTTGACAGACTGTAGTTCCTTAAAATTATGCGAAATTTAAAAAATCATAGTGATTCATAAACCAAACTTTTAGCTATAAGGTGGCGTTAACAGTTTTTATGTCATAAAAAAGGATACTTTTTTTTCAATCTTAAAACAGTGAATAGATACCCAAAATGCGCTTCAAACTCTTCTAACTTGAATAGATGCAAACTAATGACTAGAGTATCATGCCTCACAAGTAGGCCCCATTTTTCCTCTAATTTAGCGAACCCTACCCCTACTGCCCTCTTCATATCTTTTTGACAATTTTCATATTTATACTACCTCTTGGTGGTTGCACACCCAGGGCACCATCAGAGGGTTAAACAACAAATATCTCGGCTTTAGGCGTTTGAATTCTAAAATTTTCATGCACAGGACGAAATGGTTACAAACGTGGAATTGACCGAAAGTATTTTTATTTAATTTTATTTAACGTACTCTGCGGTGACAAGAGTGAAGGATGCTATTTGGTTTTTAGAAGAAGAAAAAGAAATATCTGCTAAAAATCCAGAGTGGAAAAGTATAAAAATGATCAAAGAAAAAGCGTAAAGGAGGCAGAATAATGCTGTCACTTGGTTTCCTGCAACCCGAAATGGGAATCGCTGTCACAAAAGTTGGGTCTAGTATTCGGTTTTTTTTTGCCCAGAAAAGATAAAGAAAATATCTGCTAAAATGCGAGAGTGGAAAAGTGTGGAAATGAGTGAAAGTAGAAGTGTAAGAGGCCTAATAAAATGCTGTCACGTGGAAGTCAAAAGATAAATCAACACTTTCAATAATATTTTTCTGGGATAAGAGCGACACTTTCCTGGCACTACAAAGGGAAAGAGTACTCTTTAATTTCACCGCATTTCCTATTTTGCACACAAATGTCGGGTTCACGAACAAAACAAGCAATTTGTTCAAATTCACGGATCACGTGGTATGATAACATTCTAGATAATGACCAATCATATCTCAGCTCTATCAGCTGATGGCGAACCCGTGGACCGTTGCAACCACCGGCTGATAGAGATGACATATGATTGACTATTAAACATATTTTTCTAATATCACTCGGTCCACGCTTTGATCCAATTGAGGGGACCGAAACAGAAAGGGGACATAAAGCCTTTTCGCCGACTAAGTATTGTCCAGCTCGAATGAACATAGCCACAATACTTCGCCAAAACCTAGACAACTCTTAGGCGGCGGAATGAGTTTATGTGGCCTTTCTGTTTCGGGCCCCTCAATTGATCGTTTGATTCGTGATGTTCGTATATAATCCGGATTTTTATGTGCTAAATAGGAAGTGGAGTAAAAACAAAAGAGTACTCATTGCCATTACGGCGCTTACAGTGCCGCTCCAGTCCTGAAAAAAATATTAATAGATGTA
This sequence comes from Belonocnema kinseyi, assembly GCF_010883055.1. NCBI lineage: Eukaryota > Metazoa > Arthropoda > Insecta > Hymenoptera > Cynipidae > Belonocnema > Belonocnema kinseyi. Next base: position 124,740,722 of record NC_046660.1, on the reverse strand, counting down.
AGTGTTGGTTTCTGTTTTGACTTCCATGTGGTAGCATTGTTCGGCCTTCTATGCTTCTACTCCACCTCATTTCTACACTTTTTCACTCGCATTTTCGCAAATGTTTTCTTTTTTGTTCGAAAACCCATATACCAGCCCCAACTTTATCCACAGCGAAAACACTTTCGGGGTGCAGGAAAGTTTGCCAATTACCTTTTTAAAATATTGTTCTCTAGAGATGAAAGCTTAGAGGAGATTTAAGTGACCTTAGAGATATTAATATTTTCTGTTCACCGCTACATCAGCCTTAAGTACTCGCGGTCCTTATATAAGAACTAATGAAAATTCAACCTCATTGAGATTAGGTACTTGTTAAAAGAAATTTTAAATATACTCTCAGCTTTACATGAAAGTATGCGAACGTCTTAAAAGTATAATAAAAAGGATTGTATACCTTTGAATCTAACGACTCCTCGTTCGCAACGTTCGACTCGAATAGTTTCATAGCTGGCTTTGTTGCATTCCAACTTAGGACTAGCAGCACTTTTGGGCCCAACGAAGCCTTGCTCACAACGGAGAACCAAGACTGGTCTATTCATCAGATAGAAATAATACTTGCAAATATCGGAATCGGCTCCACTAATCGAATCAGCATTAGCGTAAAGGTGTCCAGAGCGTTTTGTAGCCAGAAACTTTCCATTGTTGGCGCGCAGTGCTACGGTTCCATCCTCTCGTTGCCAGACCAAATCAAAGAGAGCGTTGGAAGAGCGTTTGTGGTCAGAGGCTTGAATACCGCTGCCAGCTTCCAAATTCCAATAACGATCTTGCATTGTGCGTATATACCATCTCTTTGTTACTCGGTCAAACTCTAGTTGGAAAGTTTCGTGACCAGAAATTTCGTCTTGATTAGCAGTAACGTCTACACCTGTGATTCATATGAAGATATGTCAATGTGATTCTAAGGTGAATATTATTTTGAAATGACATCTATTTCTATTAGTAACCATTAAAGAATATAAACGTAAGACCATTACTAAGCATTAATAAATTCAACAAGATCAGGAGAAAAAAACAATTTATTTTTGCTTAGAAACGCCCATAATGTGCAGTTGTTTACATTATTTCTCTTAAAAATAAACAAACGTTAATGAATTTCAACGTTTTTTGAGAAAACGTCATTGGTAATACACTCAACTCCTGAGTTAAGCACGGTTTCGTACATTGCTTGCTTTAGCATTCAGCTTATTTCGGTGGCATCCAAACGTAAACAGCCAGTGACGGTGTGAATCATTTCCTATTATTGTTAGTGTGAGCACCGCCTTACTTGCTCCGCACTTTATAATATTCCGAAGCCACACGAGGCCAGCACTTCCTTGAATAGCATGTAGTGAGGGTTCTTAACTCGAGAGTTGAGTGTATAACTACAATCAGACAAGAAGATATAACTATTTTTTCTGCCTATACATGTCTGGGCTGTATATTTTTTTATATCATATGCGTAGCTAATTAAATTATAACGTATAATCTTACATTTTAATGGCCACGTATCATCCTGACGGTGAAAGCAAGCAATTCAGAGATGAGTATACTTTGAAGACAAATAACCCCTGTCGACTTTTTGTTAAGACAATATGTTTATAACAATTCATGCAATTTGAAATACAAGAATACCTTTCCTTAAAACACCTTTTGATTAAACTAAAGATATTCTAACGGTCTGAAACGCCTTTGGCCATTAGACGATTCGGCCGATCGTTTGGTTAACTTCCTGACCTGATCCGCCCCATAGACTAACAAAATGTTCAGCAGGTAAATTCATCTATTCGGAGCCGTTTAGCCACGTTCCTAGGAACTTAGCTAAATCACGGACTCGGCTACTGGGCCATGACAAATATATACAATTTTTTATTTATATTTTATATTTACTATATACCCTATAGTTGGTGAAGCCAATCAAGACGGAGTCGTTGCGATGATCGGTGGAATCTCGAAACTTTTAGTGAACAGATTGACTCAATGACGAGTTGCGAGAGCGCTAAGATACCAGTGTGGCCCCTGAACGAGGAGGTTACATGGCACGACTGCATGCTCTGTGGTGCGAGAAACACCCAGAGCTATCGCACTTTTCGCATCACTGTCTGCGAACTCATGCTGAACAACTTCGGATAAGGGACTATGTAAGCTAAGTGCCTACTCTACAGCAGCCAGAACAAGCCGGCAACAGGGAAAGAAGGCGACACTAAGACCAACCGCGGTCAGGCATCCAATAGAAGAATAGCAGCAAGAGCTTTAGCGGACGCAAAACGTAAAACAAAAACACCGACTTATCATAAAACCAAAAGACGAACGCACCAACTCACCACAAAGATAGGCAGGGCAAGACAGTACGCGTCCCGCATTCAGTGTGTGACTGACTACATAATATCTGGCAGGAATTTCACCGCCAAGGTTCGACTGTTAGCGCGCGAACTGCGAATCCATTATCATACATTTAACAAGTCAAAGCTGCTGACCTGCAGGCAGCATACTTATGACAGAATACGGGTACTATCTCACGCTGGGAGACGTCTAGAACGGAGGGAGAGGTGGGTCAGAGAAAATCAATATCTTTTCTCTGGCCCATCTCGACTCTTCCAAAACCCTCCAGTTACTGTCGACCATCTGAAAGAAGACTCAAATAACATAAATAGCTTGAAGGAGCTGTACAATGCCCTTATACCACCCCTGGAAGAATGCCGACCTATCACTACCGAGGAGGTGAAAAAAGTATTAAGTGACATGAAGAACTATTTTTCTCCGGGACCAGATAACATCAAGACTTTCTGATGAAAGAAGTTTCCTTCAACCCACCAACATCTGGCCCACATTTTCACCTCATATCTAAAGTCAGAAGAGTCTATTTCGGAGTGGCTGATCGGAAGAATTAAAGGGCTATCACTGATCTGAACACACTGTATAAAAACTTCACAGCTATCCTGAATGATAGGATTGTTCGGGAAATCGGTCCTATGTGGCAAGAAATGTATGAACACGGCTCAAAGAAGGGCGTAGCAGGATGTTGGGAGAACTTGCTTATCAATAAATGTGTCTGAAAAGACAAAACATTCTACCAGCGCTAACCATCGATGGCTTGGATTGATTATCGGAAAGCTTTCAATCCAACCTCCCATAGACTTATCATCTGTCTGTCGCAAAGCTTAAAGATTCATTCGCATATCAACTAAAAACGTCACCTTTCAGAGAGGTGTCTTTCAGGGCGACACCATGAGCCATTTCGAAGAGTACTTTTGAGGCAAACCTGAAAATCCAAAACATAAGGTCACTCATGTATTTTACATGGATGATCTTAAAATATATGCAAAAAATAAAAAGCAACTGCATCTAGCTGATGATATCCCCAAAGATCCTGAGCGCAACGACAGAAGCGCTACACGATACCTTCGCACTGGAGAGACCTATACATACATGGGCATGCCACAGAGCCGCATTTAGGACGTAAGATCTATAATAGTCCGGGAGCCAGCAACAGTTTTTGCGACCACTTTCCTTCCGCCTAATATTTTAGGGAATGCTTCAGACATGTTTAATTTAAGTGTAGTTAGCGTCAGCGGGGCACTTTGGGTGGGTGGGGCAATGGTAGCCGCCCCAGCAGGTAAAAAAAGTTTTCAATGATTTCCGTCCGCTTGAAACTTTTTGAGATAGCAGTTAATTGTCAATGATTAATAGTCAATGATTTTCTTCCGCTTACAACTTCGTCAGATTATAATTTACATGATAATTTTCAAATAAATAATCGTCAGCTGGCTGTACGTGGGTGGAAAACTCATTAACAGAGGTACTAAAAAGTCTAATGCGGAGCAAGACGCGAGCGGCGCTCGCCTATATATAATACGCTAGCTGACTGGTTTTGCATCCACATACAGCCAGCTGACTTTGTTTAATATTTCAAGTATTATGTCGACTATTATCTGAGAAATTTTGAAGCAGGAGGAAATAATTTAATTTATGCAGCTTTTCGAGAGTCGCCTTTCACTACCTACTATCACACGCATCAAGTACACGACAGTGAACTTTGACTTGTTATATTTTGTTGAAAAACCAACAGAAACGAGGCGAAAAAAATCAGGCAAATACTTTGAAATTTTCTGTAAATATAGGTTAAAGAACTAATTAAAGAGGTAGACCTTATCTCAGCTCCAAATTGTGATAGAAAGCTCATTCAAAGTTTGACATAAGTAAAAAAAATCAAGCAATACAATGAAATACGAAATAAAGTTTCAAAATTATTAAATAATTGGCTATTAGCAATTATTTTTTGTACGTTTGTTTATGTCGCTTGGGGGCGGCGAGTGTAACTGATCCAGGCAATATACTCAATCGTAACTGTCCGCTCCAGGGTCCCCATTCAGTTTCTCCCGTGCAGTCCCAATTCAGCAACTCTTCCAGAAGCCTAAAAATAAATACGAGTGCATTCTGGTAATCAGGTAGCTGTGGAAAAGTGAGGATAGTGACCCTCGACTGACACTGATACAGATGACTCCTTTTATGTGCGCAAGAAAAAAAAATAGCAAAAATAATTTCTAACTCTACTGAAAATTTCTATATAGGTCCCTACATAGGATCATATATTGGAACCTATATAGGAACCTACATAGGATCCTATGTATTTCACCTAGAGGTGCCACCTATAAGAAATGACATAGGATTCTATATAGGTGCCTGTATAGCACACTCCCCAATAAGGTACCTAATGGTACCTCATGATACCTAATGATATGTGTGTTTTTAGGTGCTTCTGGATGACCAAAAAAACTTCTGCGCAGCTGTAGGTGCCATTGAATATTACTGCGCATCCAGATATGGTCCCATACAGAAACATATACAGCATCCTATACAGGAACCTATATAGGATCCTTTCTAGGATCTTATGTCATTTCCTATAGGTGTCAGATATAGGTGAATTCCTATATATGAACCTATATAGGGATTTTCAAGGGAATAGCCAATTACTGAATAATTTTGAAAATTTATTGCGTATGCCATTGTATTATTTATTTTTTTACTTATCTCAACCTTCGTCTGAGCTTTCTATCAAATTTTTGAGCTGAGATAAGGTCCTCCTCTACAATTAACTCTGTAAGCTACTATTATTTAAATTTTCTAATTTGTATGTCACCTACATTTACAGAAAATCTAAAGGAAGTCACATGATTTTTTTTCCTCGTTTTTAATGACTTTTCAACAAAATAAAACAAATCAAAATTCACTGTCGTGAAATTGACACTGTTGCCCCTGTTTTTAAACCTTTGCCTAACTGTAACTTTAGCCTAACTTTACTAACTTTAACTTTACCTAACTGTAAGCGAGGGTATTAAGGCTGAGTATGTTTCTAATGTTACAATATTGCAATTTAAACACATTGTTAATAAATTTATAAGTAAGAATAACTTGAATTTTACAAAACATTTGCAACTTCGCTTAAAATAAAATCGCAGTATTACCGGCACAGTGATTGGATCATCGCAACAGTTGGCACGCAGTAAATCATGTAAACCCGCAGTAATACCCGTATTGAACATTTTTTTTAGATTCGCATTTTCACGTGAATCTGATTTTTTTCAGGGTTTAATGACTGAATTATATTAGCCAGAATAGAGAATTTGTTCGCAATAAAAATATCTTCGCAGTTATCTTCTCGTTTAGAGCGTTAGTCCCTTTTTGTCGTGGCACGTCAAACATACATACAGACACACATATACGGGGCCATTAAAAATTATCGGACCTCCCCCCCCCCCCCCCCCCCCATCAGCGAAAATATGTGTTTTCGAGAGAAATTTTTCAGACAAAAGTTTCAGGGTTTTAGACGAGGAAATAAATGGTTAGCTAGAAGTTGACCTTGGCGTTGACCATCAAGGTTATTTCAAGGTCAACTTTTTTTTCAAGTGGAACCCTCTATTTTTGACACCACCAATCGAAAGAACGCAAAATTTTACGTTCAGATATGGATCAAGGTCATGTGACTCGATGATCTTCGAGGTCATTTCAGGGCCGTATGAATAACAAGGTCTAGACGGCTGATCAGCGAAAATATACGTTTTTGAGAGAAATGTTTCAGGAAAAAGTTTCAGGGTTTTGCACGAGGATCTGAATGGTGACCTTGAAGCTGAACTGGGCGTTGATTTCAAGGTTATTTCAAAGTCAACTTTTATTTTTCAAATGTTTGTGGTCTGATAAGACCATCTCGCCTTAGCTGGCCGGATCCACATACGACCTTTTTTTGTGGATTGACGAGACCCTCAATCGAGTTCGCCTTAGCAGGCCGGATCCGCATAGGTTTTGTTTTTTTGAACTGATGAGACCTACGATGGATCTCGCCTTAGTGGACTGGATCTAGATACAATGCTTAACCTTTTTTTTGTACGCATATTTTCGCTGATCAGCCGTCTAGACCTTGTTTGAGTTTATACGCCCCTGAAATGGCCTTGCAGGTCATCGGGTAACATGGCTGATGCCTATCTGAACGTAAAATTTTGCGTTCTTTCGATTGGCGGTGTCAAAAATAGGGGTTTCCAATTGAAAAATAAAATTTGACCTTGAAATAATCTTCAATGTCAACACCAAGGTCAGATTCAAGGTTACCATTCAGATTCTCGTCCAAAACCCTGAAACTTTTGTCTGAAACATTTCTCTCGAAAACGCATATTTTCGCTGATGGGGGGGGGGGGGGG
>NC_046660.1:124733270-124734001 GCF_010883055.1 Belonocnema kinseyi | reverse complement strand
TCCGTTACTTTTTGATGACCCTGTATATAGTTTACGTTCGTTTTGAAGTACAGTTCAAAAGTAAATAAAACGTTCGAAAACGATTTACAATGTTACGCACTCTAGCATTTCTTTTTATTTGTATTTTATATTTCTACTCTATATTTAAATACTTTATATAATTGTTTAAATATATGTATTTTGTAATACATCTTATGTATATTCTTATATTAAACACTGCAAATACTTTAATTTTTTTACAAAAATTATTGATTTGTTAATTTCTTTATTTCTTTTAACAATCACAAATGACAGTATGTAGATACAAATATCAAATTTTAACACAAAAATATATATTTAAAATATTTAAACTTACGAATCGCGCGATGCGCCAATGAGCGTGCATTGTTACGAAGCATGTGTGAACTCGGGCGTTGTGATGAAAGAGAATTTTTTTTCTCGCCAAATGTGGTCGTTTTTTTAAATTTCTTCTTTCAGCTGCTCTAATAATGATGCATGATATTCACCAGTGATTGTTTTACCCTTTTCCAAGTAGTCAATAAGTATAATTCCACGTGCATCCCAAAAAACTGTAGCCATAACCTTACCAGCTGACTTTACGGTCTTTGCCTTCTTTGTATTTGGTTCGTCTGTGGAAATCCAATGTTTGGATTGTTCCTTTGTCTCAGGAGTGTAATGGTGTATCCATGTTTCATCCACAGTTACAAATCGACGAAAAAATTCCTCACGAT